>NW_021604677.1:1662975-1670117 GCF_004785775.1 Grammomys surdaster
ATTCCTCCTCCTCTTCCTTCTCCTTCTCCTGTTCCTCTTCCTCCTGCTCCTCCTCCTCCTCCTCTTCCTCCTCCTCTCCTTCCTCCTCCTCCTTCTTCAGATTTATTTATTTATTTATTTATTTACTTATTTATTTATTTATTTATTTATTTTTCACTTTTTTACACTCCAGATTTTATTCCCCAACCCATCCACCCTCTGACTGTTCCACATCTCATACCTCCAACCCACCTCTTGTCTCCAAGAGGCTGTCCCCACCCCCACCCCCACCTCACCTGATCTCCAAACTCCTTGGGGTCTCCAGTCTATTGAGGACTAGGTACATCATCTCTGATTGAACACAGACCCAAGCAGTCCCCTGCTGTATATGTGTTAGGGTTCTCATATCAGCTGCTGTATGCAGCCATTTTGGTGGTCCAGTGTTTGAGAGATCTTGGAGGTCCAGATTAATCGAGATTGCTTGTCTTCCTACAGGGTCACCCTCCTTCTCAGCTTCTTTCAGCCTAATTCAACCACAGGGGTCAGCAACTCTGTCCATTGGTTGGGTGCAAATACCTGCATTTGACTCTTTCAGCTGCTTGTTGAATCTTCTGGAGGGCAGTCATGATAGGTTCCTTTTTGAGAGCACTCCATAGCCTCAGTAATAGTGTCAGGCCTTGGGACCTCCCCTTGAGCTGGATCCCACTTTGAGCCTGTTGCTGGATCTTCTTTTCCTCAGGCTCCTCTCCATTTCCATTTCTGTAGTTCTTTCAGACAGGAACAGTTATGGGTCAGAGTTTTTACTGTGGGATGGCAACCCCCTCCCTCTTTGATGCCCTGTCTTCCTGCTGGAGGTGGTTTCTATAAGTTCCCTTTCCCTACTGTTGGGCATTTCATCTAAGGTCCCTCCTTTGAGTCCTGAGAGTCTCTCACCTCCCAGGTTTCTGGTGCATTCTGGAGAGTCCCTCCAACCTCCTACCTCCCTTGGTTGCCTGTTTCCATTCTTTCTGCTGGCCTTCAGGGCTTAAGGCCTTTTCTCTCACTCAATTCCAGATCAGGTTCCCCTCTACCCACAACCACCATCCTCTTTCCCTCCCAGGTCCCTCCCTCCTTCCCCACTTGTGATTACTTTATTCTTCCTCCCCAGTGGAACTGAGGTGTTTTCACTTGGGCCCTTCAGCTTGTTGATCATTTTGAGTTCTGTGGACTGTATCTTGGATATTCTGTACTTTTTTGGGCTAATATCCATTTATTAGTGAGTACATACAATGCATATCCTTTTGGGTCTGAGTTTTCCTCACTCAGGATGGTATTTCTTAGTTCTATCCATTTGCCTGCAAAATTCAGGATGTCCTCATTCTTAATAGCTGAATAATATTCTATTGTGTAAATTAACCACATTCTGTATGTAGAAAAATGAAAATAGACCCATATTTGCCACCTTGCACAAAGCTCAAGTCCAAGTGGATCAAGGACCTCAACATAAAACCAGATACACCAAATCTAATAGAAGAGAAAGTGGGAAAGAGCCTTGAACTCATTGGCACAGGGGGAAATTTCCTAAGCAGAACTCCAGTGGCTCATACTCTAAGATCAAGAATTGATAAATGGCACCTCATGAAACTGGAGAGCTTCTGTACGGCAAAGGATATAGTCAATAAGACAAATTGGCAACCTACAGATTGGGAAAAAATTCTTCACTAACTCCATATCCAATAGAGGGCTAATATTGAAAATATATAAAGAACTCAAGAAGCTAACCATCAAAAAACCAAGGAACCCAATCAGAAAATGGACCATAGAACTAAACTGAGAATTCACAATAGAGGAATCTCGATTGATGGAGAAGCACCTAAAGAAATGTTCAAAGTCTTTAGTGATCACAGAATGCAAATCAAAATGACCCTGAGATTCTACCTTACACCAATCAGAATGGCTAAAAGATCAAAACCTCAGGTGACAACACATGTTGATGAAGATGTGGACAAAGAGGAACACCCTTCCATTGCTGGTGGGATTACAAAGTAGTACAACTACTCTGGAAGTCAATCTGGGGGTTCCTCAGAGAATTAGAAATAGATCTACCTGAAGATCCAGCAGTACCACTCTTGGGAATATACCTAAAAGATGCCCCACCATGTCACAGGGGCACATGTCCCACTATGTTCATAGCAGCTTTGTTTGTGATAGCCAGAAGCTGGAAACAACCCAGATGTCCCACGACAGAAGATTTACTTTATTTTATGTGAGTATATTGTAGCTGTCAGACACACCAGAAGAAGGCATCAGATCTCATTACAGATGGTTGTGAGCCACCATGTGGATGCTGGGAATTGAACTCAGGACCTCTAGAAGATTAGTCAGTGCTCTTAACCACTGAACTATTTCTCCAGCCCTCCTTCTTGATCTTACTGCAATCCTATGAAGCACAGTGTTTGCCGTTCCTCTTCTACATGTGGGAAAACCAACACCTGGGGATACAGATCTCCTGTATGAGTTGTAGAAGTCATATCACATTGTGATAGATCGACCTTTGTTTCTACTCAAATTCTCATCTGATAAGTTTGATTTTTTTTTTTGGTATGTGTTTACACTGTCACTGCCTTCAGACACACCAAAAGAGGACATTGTTTCCTATTAGAGACGGTTTGTGCCATCATGTGGTTGCTGGGAATTGAACTCAGGACCTCTGGAAGAGCAGTCAGTGTTCTTAACTGCTGCGCCATTTCTGAAGCCCCTTGAATTGTCTTTTTATGATCAAAGATCAAAGTAATTAGTGAGAATGAAGATGTTTGAGCAATTAAGTTTAAGATTTGTTAGTTTCTATTCAGGAAAAAACTGCAATTTTACAAAGGAGTTTGTTTCAAATCATTTTGTAAAAATAAGATCATAAGATCTTTTGCATTTTCATATATTTATTTTGAAATTATTGCATATTTTAAGAAAATCAACAGTGCTATTATGGTTTATCCATACACACTGTTTATATTCCCAATACTTACTTGTCTCCTCAATTTTCTCTTAACATGATATATTTCCTTCTCTCATTTTATATTTTTTTTCTGGATCATTTGAGGATAGATTCATACATGGTGGCATCTTACCTAAACATTGGTATTTGTGTATTTTATCTGGACATGTATATTCTTCCAGTTAACTTCAGTATAACTATTAGTCTGAGGAAACTCACAGTGGTAAAATACTTAGCCTCATGTTACAGATGTAAGGTAAGGCAGTGTGGTTTGTCACAGTAACACAGTAATGGTAACAGCAATTACCTGGCAG
Source organism: Grammomys surdaster (assembly GCF_004785775.1). NCBI lineage: Eukaryota > Metazoa > Chordata > Mammalia > Rodentia > Muridae > Grammomys > Grammomys surdaster. The sequence goes on from NW_021604677.1 coordinate 1,666,240, forward strand.
TACATATTCCCATCCAGGACTTTATATTGTACGTAGTTGTTGCACATTACATTTTTTTATTTAAATAGACCCCTGTCTTTGCTACTTTTCTTCTATGTTATTGTCAGTTTTAGAGAATAAAGCACAGTTGTTTTATGTATTTTTTTGAGTTTCTGCTGCATCTGCATTGTTCAGTCCAATTCCCTGTTATCTCCGAAGTGTTCCTGTGAGCACCATCACCAGAGTATGTTCCTCTAGAGGCCTCTGACATCCATCAAGTTGTTTGAAGATGTCAATGCTTGTCACCTGGTCAAGGTATAATCTGCTTTCTCTACTACATAACCACTTCTTGTCTTTTTCAAATGAAAAGGAATTTTTCGGCTAGATTCTTGAAGACCCTAAAAGTTGTTTATTCCTCATAAAACTCTCTTGATTCCTCATTGGTAATCATTTAAGCTTAAAGAAATCTTTGTTAGGTTGGTTTTAGGTATATTTTCCAATCTAAATACTCCTTCCACACACAGCTGATTGTCACTATCCTGTGGGGAAGGTCCTACTCCTCATTGTTTGACCATTTCTTTGCTAATCATAAGCTCATTGATGTTACTATGTTTGGTGCACTGCAATCTTCTGTTACTTCTTTTATTTGCCTTTGCTTAAATCTTCTCTATCTTAACACTTTCCTATTTAATTTCTCTCCAAGGTATTTTAGACTCCCCTCCTATCTGCCCCAAATCCTGGAAGAAGTAATTTCTCCAACGATTTCTGTTCCTTTAGAGAATGATATTTAGAAACAAAGATATGGATATTTAGTGTGATTATTCCCTGGGGGCATATCATTACTTCTAGCCCATTTCAGCAGATAGTGCTGAGAGTTAGCTTCCTACTTGTCTTTTTGTCAGTCATTCTTCTCCTTCCTGGTAGGAACCAGTTTGCTTGTTTTTTTTTGGTTTATACATCCTGTGTTTCTTTATGCAAAAATTAGAAGATATACATGTTTTACTTCTATATTTACATGAAAGGTAGCATTATATATTATATATACATATAATCTAATATATATACAAGAATCTAAGAAGAATCTAATATATATATATTAGATTTTATTATATATAATACATATATACACATATATATTAGATTTTGTTAGATTTTTTTATTTAATATATGTGAGTACACTGTTGGTGTCTTCAGACATGCCAGAAGAAGGCATCAGATCTAAGTACAGATGGTTGTTGAACCATCATGTGGTTGTTGGGAATTGAACTTAGGACCTCTGGAAGAACAGTCAGTGCCCTTAACCACTGAGACATCTCTCCAGCCCATATATATAATATATATACACACACGCACACACACATGCATGTGTGTGTGTGTGTTATGTGGCATGTATGGCACATGGCACATGTATATGTACATGAGTGTATATATATACCCTTGCACACAAGAAGGCCATAGTGATGGTTTTGGTATCCTGTTTGGTTACTCTTCTTACTCTCTTGAGATAGGGGCTCTTACTGAACCTGGAGTTAGGCTGATGGGCAACAAGTCCCTGTGACTTACAAGCACACAGGATGAGGCCCAACTTTTATATCAGTTATGGGATTTGAGTTCCAATCCTCAATTTGCACCACAGACTTTGTTTCTAGTACATGAAATATTGTCTATCATCATCATAGATTGATGCTTAGTTCTGTGAAATCAGTTTAAAAATCTCATTTCTTCTTATTTGTAATATAAGCTGATTTAAACTTATTGTCATTACTGATATATTTTTCAACATTGTCATATTATTTTACACTATAGATACTGTGAGGTATATTTATTTATATTTTCTGATTTATTTTATAGATATTTTAGTTAAAATTTAATTTTGATACCAATATAAGTTAATATGAAATTAAAGCATGTAATTGAAAAAATTGTAAATGTATGTGCTATTTTGGCAGAATTGTTACAATACTTAAAATGGTAACATCTCACTAAACTGTGGAATGCTATCATAACTATGACACTGCATTATCATTGCCAAGGCACAGAACATTTAACTCCACAGAGGTCTTACAAGTTTCCTTTTCATAGTCACAGTGATTTTTCTTCTGTTTGGTTCCTAAACCCAAACAAGCACCTATAGATTTTTTTGTATCTATTTTTAATCTTGCCATCAAGAATGCTATATAGCTGTAACTGGTATCTCAGCCCTGTCACCTCAACTGTTCAGAAGACTGAAACAGGAGGACTGCAATATCAGAATATGCCTGGGGTAGAAAGTGAAGTAAAGACCAAACCAGGCAGTATGATAAGAACTCGTCTTAAAAAAAAAAAGTAAAAAAGAGGTATAGAAATATAGCTCCTGGCATGTATAAAACCCTGGATTTAATTTCAAGTTCTGAGAAAATAAATAACAACCAAAAAATGGTATACAATTATATAACCCCCTAAGGTTGACTCTCTCTGCCCTAAGCATAACTCTTTAGAATTCATTTATGTTCTTGTATGTATCAATATGTCATTCTCTTTTTTGTTGAATAATGTTTCATGGTAGAGATGTACTATGTTTTACTTAGCCATTCACAGTCTGAAGGATTACTGGTTTATTTCTAGTTTGGGAATATTAAAATTAGCGCTGTACTTTAGATATAGCCCAGTCATAAGATTCTGAAAACAAAAAATTAAAGAAAGAGAAAAAATGTGCAATAGGAACTCAAACTAAAACCAAGCAATCATTTAAATAGGCAAACAATTTTAATATTTTTTCAAAGAAGAGATACAGTGATCAATATAGCCATGTAAAAGTTCAAGATTACCAATCTTACAGAAATCCTAATAAAAATCTCAATAAAATACAGGCTTACACCTTCACTACAATGGCTACGACAAACACATGAGTTTGAATGTGCACATGTACACACATACACATATGCCTGTATACATAGACATGTATACATGCACACAGATACACACAGAGAGGAGGTAGTTGATGAGTATGCAGAAAAGTTAAAGCTTTTCATGTGTGATGTTAGCAGGAATGCATAATGTATGTAGCTTCTTTGAAAAATAGCATGATAATTTTTTCAAAAATGAAAAGTGAAATTTTCATATAATTTAGCAGTGCCACTTTTGTTCACAACACCTCCCAATGAAATGAGGTCTATAGAAGAGTTATTGAGCCTTGATCGGAGATCTCTGTATATGCATGGTTATTATAAAAGTGTGACTGGCCAAATCATCAGTAAATAAAGGGGCAGGGAAAATGCCATGTAAACAAACAATAAATTATCCTACAACTTTAACGTGTAGGGAAGTTATGAGGCACTCTACAACATGGATAAACCTGATGACATTTTGCTAACTGAAATAACCCAGTCACAAAAAGGCATGTTTGAGATACTTATTATTGTCAAATTAATTAAGATAGAAAGTAGAATGGCAGTTGCTAAGGCTTGGGAATAGAAAGGAAGACGAAGTTATCACTTAGTGGCTATGGAATTCAGTTTTCAAAGATAGAGAGTCCAGTTGCACATTCATTGCAATGGTTATGATAAGCACGTGAATGTTCACATGCACATGTACACACACACACACACACACACACACACACACACACACACACAGACAGATACTGCTACAGAATTGTGAAAATACAGTAACACTGCCAAACTATTCAGCTAATACTTGGTAAGATGGTAATTTCTATTCATATAAAAATAATTAAAAAAAGAGAGAACAATGGGAGAGGACTGGAAATCAGGGTAGAGGATTATCTTTTTAATATTTACTTTATTTTATTTTAACATCCATGCATGCATGTAATATATGTCACATGTGTGCCTGATACCGGAGGCGGTCAGAAAAGGGCATTTCATTGTCTGAAACTACAGTTAGAGGAAATGATGAGC
>NW_021604677.1:1670127-1687911 GCF_004785775.1 Grammomys surdaster
CATCACCATTTACATTGGTCAGAAGTCCATCAAACATAAATTGGTGATATTTCTGTGGACCTACTTTTGTGTACTTTGTAATGTTCTGTTAGTCTGATCACTTGTTTATTGCTATAGAGTAGGGGCCTCAGGCAATAACCTACTTTATTCAGAGTATCAGCCGCAGGTAGAGACAAACTGCATATGACAAAAGCATGTTTTTTCATAGAAACATATAAACAACAACAGCCAGTTGTTAATAATCTGAATAATCTGAAGCAAATTCACTCTTATCCACTACACTTGGGGGCGTCATGAAAACACATACCAAGAACAATTTTGTGCTTTTGAAGAAACTGGCTTCATAGGAAGGACTTGTCTTGGTTTTTTTGGAGTTTTTTCACAAACACTCAGCTTTCTCCTCACATGACTTCATTCCTGTCCAGGGGTCTAACAATCACCTATGTCTCTAGAAATTTTTTAGTAGTGATACAGTGTGTCTTGATGTTAGATAGACAGTTTATCTTATTTTGTTCTTTTTCCAGTTTTTAACAATTCTAGTTACTTTTTTATTCACATAAATATGCAACTATCAAACTTTAAAAAACTTCTCAACTATTTTCTCTTTATTTCTTTTAATTTCTGTTCTTTTAGGTGGCTTTATCCTATTTTCAGTTCCCTTCATTGAATTTTTTATTAAAATCTATTTAGTTTTCTACAATACTTATTTATGCATTGAGGAATTGGGTGGGAAACCCAAAGAATTACATATATGCTCATTAAGCTCTGTGCCCCTAAATACAACCCCAGCCATGTGGTAGGTATTTGTGGTCCATTTCTAAATGGATATGTCAGATTCCTAATTCCAGGTAGCACCTAGTTCCATGTGTGGCAATGTGTGTATGTTTGTGTTTATATGTGCAGCTCCAGATGTTGGGTTATATTATTTAACTCAATTTAGAATGATGCCTTAAAAGTTTTCTTTTTAGCATTATTTGACTAGAATTTTATTACTCAGATATTTCTATTTCCATTTTTGTGTTTTCTTCATACAAGTTTTTTTTTTAATGAAATTTAATCATCTCCCAATTCCTTCATGCTTTGACATAGGACACATGTTCTAATCAAATAATGGCTGATAATTGTTCAAAAATTAAAAAGGAAATATTTCAAATCAAACAATGAGGCTTTAGTGTTCAGAACAATGTTTAATATTGAGTGCAATTCATTTTAAAAAGAAATTGGGGCAAGAAATGATAGTGCTAGTATTAATTCAAGCCCTAGGGAAGTAGAGGCAGGTGGGTCTCTGAATTGCAGACCAGTCTGATTTACATGTTGAGTTCTAGGACATTTAGGACTATATAGTGAGAACCTATCTCACAAAACAAAACAAAACAAAACACACACACACACACACACACACACACACACATACACACACACACACTCAGACAAAAGCCAACGTAAAACAAAAAACGGAGTAACTATGAATCAGTTTTATTTTTGTGTGCTCGTAAAAGTTCACTCATTTTTCCTAAAATGCAAACATTTATATCTGAACTTCATCTGTAGTATTAAGGCAGTTTAAGCTCATGGGCTAAGAGTGCCACCCTGCTCTGCTGCTTGAATGCCTCAGGGCAGTGTCTTTACTGTTGTAGTTTCCAGGCTATTGACAAGGGGTTTCCTCTCAGATTCTTTTCAGGTGTTATTGAAATAAGTACTTCATGTATGCCTGGGTTGCCTCCCATTGGATTTCTTCATGAGCACTACATAGACTATTCTCTGCTGTGATATTACTTTCCCATATACATTCAAGGAAAGCTTTGCCCACTCAACACAGCTCAGAAATCTTGACTAGAATACTTCAAAAAAAAGTCTAGTTTATACTTTTACAAAAACAAGTGATGTTTGGGTTATCCCTAGCTTGGGACAGCAGAGATGTCTGAGCCTCTTCGAGGTAAGCATTGCTGAAGAAGACACAGACGTCATTCAGTTCCCCAACTCAGGAAGACCAGGGTTTTTCATCCTTGTTTTGCTGTAGTTGCTATTTTGTGGGAAGAGACTGGTGTGTCTGGGAGAGTAGGCTTGTGGCAGGGAGTTGTGATATAGGGACCAGAACTCAGGCTGCCTTGGTGTCTTCCATGTACAGTCATGCTAGGAGACAAGTTGGTCTTCTTTTTCTTAGTGGAAAATGCTGATTGCTCTGATTATTCACTTGGAAAATAACCGAAATAAAATAATAATTAGGATTGCCATTCCTAATTCTTAGAATTATTGAACTTGGAATTTGTATTCAGATTTGTCCTGAGTGTGTCCCCTATTAACATAGTTTTTGGTTGCCTGACAAGAACCTGGGTGCCCTCATCTCTCTTCCCAAGTGGCCTGAGTAGAGTTGCTTGCTTGCATTCAGGTGGGAAGGGTCATGCTCAGGGTGGGCCTGTAAAAGATGAGACATTTGCTTTGTTATATGAAAGGCTTAGCACAGGTTATTTGTTCAACCAACTAGTGACAAAGGTAGAGGAACCCACATCTCCGTGGATCACTAGTCCCCTGGTAGGCTAGTAAAGAAAGTGTGCCATGGACTTTCAGCATCTATAAAACAGTGCTTCCTGTCTGAATATATAACATTGTATTTAACATTGGTTCCTGTTTTTTCTCACCTCTTTCAATTTTTTTCTTTTCTGTGTGTATGATTTTGTATGTGTGTGTGTGTGTGTGTGTGTGTGTGTTCAGGTGTATATACAGATAAATGCGTCCCACAATGAAAATGTATAGTAAGAGGGCAATCTTGGCTGTTGGTTCACACCTTTCTCCTGCCTTGTTTGAGAAGAGTCTTGTTTGCTTCTGTGTGTGCTGGGATAACAGATATACAGTGTTGCATGCATTGTTTTACATAAGTTCAGGGGATTATAGCTCTGGCACTCATTTTTGTATGACAAACATTTTATCCACTGAACCATTTCCCTGGCCATCTCCTTTCTTCAATGACAGTGTTTGACTTCAAGTATAAAATTGTGCTTTGGAGTCTAGGTTCTTTGAAAAACAAGAATGAAAACAAGAGATGTTTAATATCTGCATTAGAGTGGTTATGGAGACAACCACATGATAAATATAGGTAGACATTAGCATACAGCAAACAAATATCAAGTTCTCAATAAATTATCATGCCATATAATCTCTTCTATCTAAATTATGAAATTAAGGAATTAAGAATTAATTAAGAATTAATTCTTAATTAATTAAGAATTAAGGAATCTCTGTCAGAAATTAATATGCTACCATTTTATGAATTTCTTTTTGCCATTTTTCTGTATTTCTTTATTTTCATTGAAAATACTTTTTTCATACACTATATTTTGATTATATTTTCACCCTCTCCTAACTCCTCACAGACCCTTCACCTACACCACTCACCCAACTCCATGCCCTTTCTTTCACTTTAAAAAACAAATGAACAAAAAAATAAAACAAGGAAAACACACACACACACACAGACACACACACACAAACAATGCAAACCAAAATATGCAAGCAAAGCATAAAGACCAACAAGATTTTAAAAAGCCCAAATAAAGCAATATGAGACAAAAAGCCTACAAAAAATACCATTGAGTTTGTTTTGTGGTGGCCAACTACTCCTGGGCATGGAGCCTACCATTAAGTGTGGTTAATATAGCCAGTAAGACTGCATTGGAAAAAATAATTGTTTCTGTGTAAGCTGGTATCAGTTGTATATAGTTTTGTGGTTAGATGTGGGATCCCCCTCTTAGTACTGGGACACTGTCTGGCTTGAACCTAGGCAGGCCCTGCTGTGTGTGTGGCCACAGTCTCAATGAGTTTATATTTGTACCAATCCTCTTGTGTTTTCTTTGAGTTATCTATTATATCTGGCTCTGAGAATCTTTCTACTTCTTTTTCTCAATAGATACTTGATCCTTGAGGGGAGCAGTTTAATGAAGACATTTCATTTAGGACAGACTGCTTCAAAGTCTTTTTATTCTTTGTACATTTTTCAGTTCTGTGTCTTCATGGTAGTTCTCATCTAGTACAAGAAGCTTCTTTGATGATGGTGGAGTAAGACATAGAACTATTAGTATAACAGAATGTTATCAGGAATTATTTTCTTGCCATCGCTGCAAAATCATAGTACTTGGTTTCCCACTAGGTCTATGGTCTGTATAGTCTCAGGTTCTTAACCACCTAACAGTGTCAGATATGGATTCCACCTCATGTAAAGGGCCTGAAGTCCAATCAAAGAGGGTTGATAACTCCTACAACTTTTGTGACTATTGTGCCACTATTGTACCAGCATATCTTGTAGGCAGGTCACTGTTGTTTGGCTCATGGTTTGTGGCTGAGTAAATGATTACCTTTCTCCTTTTGTAGCATGTAGAGTACCTTCCAGTACCATGTATTCTAATATACTACCAATTTTATGGGAATTGAACTTCAGTCAGCAAGAGAAATAACATCTGTGGACCTTCTCTCTAGCCCCTGGATAATTTGTGCTAAACTGTTAACACTCTGAATCCTGTGCCAGGTACATCATGAATACAGCAGAATAGCTATTAAATACTGCCCTAACTCAAGTGGCTTAGGGAGACCCTGAAACTGAGCACACTTTCACAGGAGGTCTGAGAAACATTTTATATTTTGTTTTGTTTTTTTAAATAAAAATTTTATTATTATTACATGTATGTTTGTGTGCACCTATGTGTATGGGTATGCTGTGAGTGTGGATATACCACACTGCATGTGTACCACCATGTATATATGGAGGATAGAAGGACAACATGTAGGAATTGTTTCTCTTTTTCTGCCATGCAATTTGGGGATTGAACTCAGTTCTATGCAGCAAATGTTTTTACCTACTGAACCATCCTGCTGGCTTGAATTTTACATTTTGTTTTAGTATCTGATGCTATAGTGGAGAGAAGGTGATCAGCAGAATTCCATGATCCTGTGTGTAACTGAACTTCAGAAGCAAAGCTGTGAACAAATCCAGCTTACATGGGACAAGGCATTCAAAGTTACATTGCACTTGAGTTAGGGCAGTATTTAGTAGCTATTCTGCTGTATTCATGATGTTCCTGGCACAAGTTTCAAGTGTTAGCAGTTTAGCACAAATTATCCAGGGGCTAGAGAGAAGGTCCACAGATGATATTTCTCTTGCTGACTGAAGTTCAATTCCCAATACCCATGTTGGGTGGCTCACAGCCACCTATAAGTCCAGTTGCAGGGAATTTAAGGTCTCTGGCCTCCATAGGCACTCATTCTCACACCCGTATGCCACACTCCTCCCCATATACAATTAAAAATAAATAAATAAACAAATAAAAAGAATTTAACAAAAAGATTAAGGCTCAGAACCCTTGTTATCTTAAGCTTTAGTTTTTATCTTTTTCTAAGAAGGAACATGAAAAGCAAGTTTTAGGGTGGTGGTATAGAATTTGGCTTTGAGTTTTGATTTTGTTATTCAGTACCTCCTTGTAGTCTTGGCCAATTGTTTTACTCTGTGCCTTATCCATATAACTGAGGACACTGACATTGCACTGAAGGATTATTAGAACTACCTGGGGTAATTCACTTAATTCAGTGCCTAGGACTTTGATGTTTGCTATTTATTTTTATTTCTTCCAACTGCCAGGGGGATTTTCTGTATAGGCATTAGCTAATTAAATTGTTCAAAGTTAATGGGAACCTTAATGATACAGCAAGTCTTATTTTGGCTGCCTTAGGCCTGTGTGACCTTTGGTACTTACAGAATGAAGGCTGTTTTTGTTTAACTAATTTATTTATTATTGATGTTGTCCCTTGTCCCTTTGGTTTCAGTATTCGGGATTCCACACTGAAAGATCGGAATCCGACCATGATAGCCAGTGGGGTGGAAGTCCCCTGACTGATACTGCCTCCCCACAGCTCCTGGACCCAGAGAGGCCTGGCTCTCAGCATGACTTGTCCTGTGCATACAGGCAGTTCCCAGATCGCAGTTCGCTCTGCTATGGCTTTGCGCTGGACCATTCCAGGCTGGTGGAGGACAGGCACTTCCACACCCAAGCCTGCGAGGGAGGGCGGTGTGAGGCAGGCAGGTACTTCCTGGGAGCACCACCTGCTGGGAGAGATCCCTGGTGGGGCTCCCGAGCAGCTTTGCCGCTTACCAAGGCCTCCCCGGAGAGCAGAGAAGCCTATGAGAACAGCATGCCGCACATCACCTCCGTCCACAGAATCCATGGTAAGAGCTTGAAGGTCACCAGATTCCCAGCAGGAGGCTGTAAAATGTACACTAAGTCTATTCAATTTAAGTATATTTATTTTGGTAGTGTTAACGTATTTATGACAGACGAGAACAAAATGCATTTCTCATTTTAAAAACCATAAAGAATATAATTTAAGACACAGTGATTTATAAATTTGTGGCCATAGATTTTTTTTCCCGTGTCATTTACCTCAGTATCCTCACACAGCAGCTGTTTATCAGCGAGGGCAGTATTGTTATGTTGGAAACGACAGTTTTTGCTTAGTGGACTATGACTTTGCTCATAGATGTTTAGATTTTCTTGGAATCAGTTACCAGTAACTGCCTCCCATCACTATGACAACCAAAACACCAAGTTGAAAAAAGGTAGAGAAAGCACCAGTATTTTCATCTTGGGATAGATTCACAGCTTCCCCAGCACATAGAAATGGGCATTAGAGTTAGAGGTTTGACAATTGGCACTACTTTCTCCAAACTAAATTATTCTGTAAATTACAAAGTGAATTACTTTAGTAATTACTTTCTTCAAAGAAAATGTGTTAACAAGAAGAGTCTATTCCAGTAATTCTAAATGTGGATGGAGATGGATCTTTGATAATCTCCCCATTTATTAAAAGTCAGTGACATTATGAAGGCCCTTTCAATACTCCCCTGCTCTTGGCATGAGAGCAGTGTGAAACCATGTCCCTTTGCACAGGCTCCCATTTACAGATACTTCTGTGAATAATTTTAGCTTCTTTCTATTGCTGCCTTTTATTTTTCTGTTTTTCCTTTGAATAAACAATCTGTTATATACCAAGGAACATTTTGGTAGTCTGATAATGGAAATCCAGGGCAAAGGGCAGTTACTTTGTAGATAAAGGTGGGAAGAAACACTCTGGCTTACCCTCATATGGTTTGGAAGAAAATGTTAGAAATAAAACAAATAAAGAAGAAAGGAAGTAATGGTCTGTGTGATACAAGACTCCTCTGCAGTCATAAGCAGTTTGCAAAGCTGTTATGTCCCTACCTGCTTTTCTTTTTGTTTAAAATTTTATTTCAGATTGAGGGTAATTCAGTTTATGAAATGTATTTTCCATGCATCACTTGCCAGGGTTAGTTAGACTTGCATCTTTGGCTCAGAACAGGTTGTTACAGAAAAATACTAATGTTCAAGAGCCTTTTTCAGAAATGAGATATGTTTCTGTTTTAGAATTAACCAGGGTTTCCATTGTTACCTCTGAAGCTAATGTGCTTACTCTACTATTGATAACAAAGTATTTATATTTTTGATTATGACAATATATCTCTATGGCTAAATCATCTATCTGTCCATATACCCATATACAAACATTTTTGTGAATGCCTAATTTTCTAAAAACTAACAGAGCTTTTTTAAAAATAAACTGAGAATTATGACTTATTTAAAATAGTTCACCTTATGCATTTGTCTTCTTTAAATTAAACTGAAAAGAATTTCTATGCATCCATGTAAAATAACGGTGCTCTAGAAAATAGCATAAAGCAAATTGTATTTATCTTTCTCATAGTACTTATAGATGTGTAGGTCCAATAACATAAGGAGAAATATGAATGCACTTACTGTTTCGCTGATATTTTCAACTCATGAGTGAGGTTTATATTATAAAAAGTTTATAAATGTTATCTTCGATTAAAACCCACTGATTACTTTTGAATCCAACATGCATCTGAATCCTAGTACAAATGCCCATATTCTGTCATATATAAACCTGTTTCTGTTTCCAATATTGTATTAAAATGACAGATGTAAGTTTTTTTCTTGGAAAGAAATGCACTTGTGTGTGTGAATTTTGACACCACCTACTTTTTACTTTTTGTGATGTAGGTCGAGGTCACTGGGATGAAGATAGTGTGGTCAGCTCTCCAGACCCTGGGTCAGCCAGTGAATCCGGTGACCGATACCGCACGGAACAGTATCAAAATAGCCCACATGAACCTAGCAAAATTGAAACTCTCATAAGAGCTACCCAGCAGATGATTAAAGAGGAAGAGAACAGATTACAGCTAAGGAAAGCCCCTCCAGACCAACTGGCTTCCATTAATGGAGCTGGGAAAAAACACTCCCTCTGTTTTGCAAACTATCAACAGCCCCCACCTGCAGGTGATGTCTGCCACAGCTCAGCTCTTGTCAGCACTTCACCGTGTGACCATATCCAGCAGAGAGAGGGAAAGATGCTCAGCCCTCATGAACATGACTATGACAACAGCCCCACTGCACTGTCTCGGATAAGTAGTCCCAGTTCTGATCGCATTACAAAGTCCAGTTTAATCCTGGCTAAAGACTATCTACATTCAGATATGTCTCCACGTCAGACAGCAGGGGATCATCCTGCCATCTCTCCAAACTGTTTTGGCTCCCACCGGCAGTATTTTGATAAGCATGCCTATACATTAACTGGTTATGCCCTGGAACATTTATATGACAGTGAGACTATTAGAAACTATTCTTTGGGCTGTAATGGTTCACACTTTGATGTAACTTCCCATTTAAGGATGCAGCCAGACCCAGCACAAGGACACAAGGGAACATCTGTTATAATAACTAATGGAAGTTGATGTTTTTCTAAAATATTTTGTTCTTCAAGGGTCTCTGAAACATATTTATAGTCTAATCCCTCCATTAGCAACATTTACTATGCCACAGATTGTTAGAAAGCCTAAGTTAAATTTTAAGGTTATTTGATATCAATTCCTGTGAATAAAGGAAACACAGCACCAACATTCAAGGTTATACACAGGTAAATGAGCTAAAATGAATACAGAAACTGGCCACATATTATAGAGGAACTATAATTGATTTGTTTGAATTGAAGAATATTAATGCAAATTAAGCATATATCACATGGAAGGGCTGATAAATAAAATCATTGTGTTATAACAATCTAGTAGAACTACACACAGACCACATGCTGCTCAGAAACTTCTATGTACACTTCTCATGCATAAATATACAAAATGGCTACTTTTCCTTATCGATCACAAAGAAGCAAGCATTAGTTCCCAAAATAACTAAGGAAGAATGGGATGTGTCTCTTAAACCAACTTCCCCTTCTTCATCTCAAACTAGTCCACACATTTGGTTCCGGCATAAATTACAGAAATGGTTCTGGCTGTGGTACATAAATGTGTTTTTACCTGGTATCCCTTACAAGCAATGAGGAAAAGGTGATTTTTCCACTTGCTTTTAAGTTAGACATAGATCAGGATTGTATTGGCACAACAATAAGGAATCTTCTAAGTCATACCACTGATATTTTGGGAGATACATAAGAAATGTGGCCTACTTAATTTTATGTGGCTCAGTGAAGGAAAGCGCAGAACAGAGTAGAGTGATACAAAATCTCCAAACAACTTTTAAGGTGGAGGTAAACAACATTTTGGCAGCTAGTGTACAAAAGACACTAAATACGAAATTTAATCAGTTCACGCAGACAAAGTGCTGGTAAGCACAAAAGTAACCAAAGAAGATATGTAAAACACTACATGACAACAGGATAAGCATTTAAGAACATCTCAGAGCAGCTAGGTAAGTGTGTCAGTATGTGGAAAGCCTCAGGAGAGAGTCTAAGATAAAAGCTTAGGCAGTGGGACAAGTGGTTCAAAGGGTGCTGGGGGAAGCCACAAGGAAAATGTTGACTTTCTTTGCTGTTTGTAAACTAAGAAAATAACACACTTGCTCATATGTTCATGTGGCACAGTAGAAATTCAAGTGAACTGTATGCCAAGAGCTCCATTCTGACCATGTCTTTCACTTAATTAGGGCTCATAACCAGTCCATGGTTCTTGGTTATCTGGTCTGAAAGGCAGCTATTGTCCACGGCCATGTGATTCATTGATAGGCTAAAAATAAACTTGTAAGCAGTTAAAACTCTGCTATAAATTTTCAAGACTGATGGTTCTGGATTTTCTATTCACAAGCAGAGGTCTAGATACTTTGTTGTTTAAGCCAAGTGTGGGCTCTTTCAAGAAGGAAGAGTTACAGGCAACATTCTCTTAGATGCAGCCAAATGTAGGTGCTAGAAATTTATGAAAGGGAAGAAAAATAGTAAAATTTATTTAATGCACTATACTCTAGTATTCAAAGAAAAATGACATGTGTGGTTGGAAAAGTTTCATAAGATAATATTTTTTAGAATTCCCATGCCTGTGACTCTTGTCATATTTAAGGGGGAGGGTGGACTTGATAATTATGAAAATATTACATAGCATTGGACACTCAGGGATTAGTACTGTATTTTCATCACTCAATAAGATAATTTGGTGGCAGTCTGTATGACAGTAAGTTGAGAGGTGAATAATGGGTTGTTTGTACATGAGAGAAGAGGTTACATAAAATTAAACACTACTTGGGTATAACAGAACAACATTGTCAATGAAAACAAGGAAACGTGTAAATCAGTGAGAAATACAGTTAATGTACCTAAATATACTTTCAAAAATATTCAAAGGAAAATTAAAACTAAATTTTTAACTCCATAAGAAAAATATTCAGTAATTTTGGGAAAATTGTGTCAAAGAAACTCAAAGGACAAGTGATTTGAATAAAATGTCAACATGAAGGAGGTTTTCAGGATGGTGAAGGTTTTACAGAATTCTATAGATCACACAAATATCTGATGAATATCTATTTTGGGCAGAAAATCTCTACAAGTAGGTTCTATTGCTGGGTAGGTATACATTGGTGCATCAGAGGTACCTTCTGAGAGATACTTGTCACTAAAGGAATTCCAGCAGAGTTTTTATGTAGAGAATAACTCACACAAGAATAAATTGTGATCTCCACAGACAAAGCCTAAAAAGGAGGAACAATGCTTCCCAGAATGCCATAAGTAATATTTTTAAAAGAGGATAGATTCATTTCCATTACATTTTGCTTAACAATCTTAGTAGATTGGCCCATTTAAAATACATTAACCATTAAACAAATGTCAATTTTGCAGTGGCAATTTTATAATGTTTTATATAATGCTTCATGGACTCACAATATATATATAGCTTACATTGTTTTACAGAATGGCATGATTACTATAAACGACCCAAAATTAATTGATATTTACAACTAGGTGACTTCTTATTGTTTGTGTAGTTATATAAAATTAATTTGTAATCTACACTATTTTGTTCTCTATAGAAACATATTTGCTCATAAAGAATGTGCCATCTGTCTTAAAAATATGAGATGTAAAAATATGGGATGTAAAATACATTCCCAGTAACTTAATCAATTAACGTTAAACTTCAATTTGCTTCATTTTTATTTCTTGACTTTCCTATCTTTACTAAAAAATGGAAAGCCTAAGAAGCATGTTTCCTTCTATCATTTTAGGGATTCATAAAAATATGTTACATACAATTATAAAGAATTCCACACACAGTTCCTTAGTCTCCATGAAGCCCATTCTATCTGGAAATATTAAGAATATCTCTGATACCCATTTGCTTGTTTTACCAAGATAAAATTTAAACCTGTGGATGACCAATGAAATACATGTTTCTCAAATTTTCCTTGGGGAAATTCTGTTAAAATTGTTTCTGAGAACATACAGTTGATGAATTCCTTTTTGATGTATTTTTAAGGTCAGAGACACTATAGGCCAGACATTTATGTGTGCTTCAGCCCCACAAATCTTTTGACATCACATGCAAAATCTAATGTGATAATTTTTTAAAAACTGTACTTGCCTGTACAAGACACTACAACAGAACTGATAGACACGCAAAACCAGACAGGTTGTAATAAACAATTCCTTCAGTGTTTATACAGAAAGCCACTTATTATTTCTTGGTTATAGTTTATAGGGTTAGAGTATTCCCAGTAAGTACTGTTCTTAATGCTGTCTGTACACTGCAGCCACATACTGCCTTTGGGCAGAGAATCCCACTTAAAATAAGCTTTAATGAGATCTCCTAAAAAGGATAATATGTTCCATTGTCCTTTCTTTTATTTAAATGGGGTTTAATTTTAACATAAGATTATTTGGAAGATATGAATAGCTATTTTAAAATAAAATGAAATTTCCCTTCACCAAACATCTAGATAATGTAAGTGATAGTATACTTGGGGACACTCTGAATACAGACTTGCTATGTTATAACTCTATCTCTTACTCTGTATTTCTCTGTCTGTTTCTCTCTCAAAACCTGCTAATGACTAAGCTATCGGTGTGCTCTATTAGTACTAGCAGTAACTGGGAGCGACAGAGTGAGAACTGAGTACTTGACTGGGAATCACTCACCTTACCACTGTGATATAGTAATCCTTGTTAAAAAATTTTGAATGTCTTGATTTGAGCTCTTAGTTCATTCAAATGACAGATGTAGACACACATCCAATTTTCTGAACGACTTAAAAAAGAGAGTGAGTCCTCCAAATATGTAATTGAGAATCCATGTAAATGCCAGGTTTTTGTGAATAAGGATTTCACTGTAGGTAAAATCTGTTGGCTAGCTCTTACTGTGAAAATATATGGTGGATACAACATGCTAAATTTTATGTGGGTGTCAGAACAGCTGCGGATACATGTAAGTGTATCATAAATAGAAAATATTCTTGGGGGAAAGTTTTGTGTGGTATTTATATCTTGTGCACAAAGGTTGTACGGGTAGTGCTTAAATTCAAAAGGTAAGATGGCACTCAATTCCATATAGACATTTGTTTCAAATTCTTTTTCTAAAACTGTGTGCAAAAAGTACACACACACACACACACACACACACACACACACACTATGACTTCTATCTTACTTTGAGGATTTAAAAATGTGCTATATGCAATGTATGATGATTCGCACAAGAAATTCTAATTGATAATTTTAATCTAAGCATTGTAGTTTTATGTACTGGGATTTGCTGTGTGAACTTGCCCTCTTAACCTAGGTAAGAGGACTTTGTCCTAATCTGCTAATCTTAGACATATATTGTCATTTTCTACCCAATAATTTTTATGTATTTACATTTCAAAAGAAATGAAATTGGCACGGACAAATTTTTTACAGTAATTGTAACTTTTTTTCAAAGGAACAGATTTCAAAAAGAAAGAAAGAAACCAGAGGCACTTCAAGAAAGATAAAGTATTTTATGCTTGTTTTTTGACTGACATGATATAAAAAGGATTATATTTGTGAGAGAAGATACTGGTTCGAAATACCCTCTTGCAATGTATAGTTTTTAGTGATATTGTAGTATAAACTTGTAATCTGAACTTTTACTTTGGAATGTAAAGTAGGAAATAATAGCTATGTCAATGATATCTTGCAAAGTGTCCCCATTTATAATTATTTATATTGTAAATAGCTTTCTGAAGTAAAATTGAAGTTAATGTGCATAAAATGTATTTATTATGTGAGGAATTTTTGGTTTAAAATATAGTTACCAATATGCAGTTTGAGTCTGAGTCATTCATCGAAAAAATATTCTTTACAGGACAAAAAAGATTTGTCAGCCAGACTGGTGATCTACAGAAATGACAGCTATTTTAGCTTTGGATTTGGTGGGGTTGGACAACTCTCTGCAAACATTCTCTCTATGCACAGAGACACAGAAATACAAGCTTATATACCCATAGTAACTATTCCACAAAGGGTCTATTTTGTTAGACTCCAGAGCGTGGTTTCTTAGTGTGTCCTCAGGATATTTTCATCAGAACTTATTTTTCCTTTATTGAAAATAGTTTTTTTTTTGTACAGTGTATTCTGATTGTGCCTTCCCCAACTCCTCTCAATTCTTCCTCACCATATCTCCATCCAGATCAATACATTTTCTGTCTTTCATTAGAAAACAAACTGGCATCCAAGGAACAATAATACAATAAAATAAGATAAATAAGCACAAGAATTGCACATAGATACAGAGACACATATATTCACATACACAGGAAAGAAATCTCATAAAACCAGAAGCCATAATATACACAAGAAGGTCCTATAATATGGGGGTGGGGAATTTCCCAAACTAAAAATTAAAAGCAACCCCCCCAAAAACAAACAAACAAACAAACAAACAAAAAACCCAGCACTTAATGTGAAAATAAAGAACCTGCAAAGATGCTGTGGAGTTCATTTTGTGTTGACCTATTGACCTATTGCTGGGCAGTTAAGAGTGGTTTGTTTCTCTACTGAAACTCCCTTGGAGAAAACTAAATTTACACTTGCAAGTGGTTATCAATTGCAGACTGCTTCAGGGCTAGGGGTGGGGCATGTATCCACATCTCCTGTAGCTCTAGGATCCCATCTGGTACAGACCCTTTGCATCAGCAATACTTCTTACTCTGCTTTACTAAGTAGAACATTCAAAGGCACAGGTTACTTCTTTAATGCCTAAGCGGGGGGGGGGCGGGGGGAAACTATACTGTTCAGACGATTTAGTATGTTGTCATTCAAAAGCACATGAAAAATCATATCTTTAAATTTTTGTTTCGGCATTCCAAGCATTTTGAAAATTCAAAACTAGGAGTTAAAAACAAATACTCTTTTCTAGGTAATTCTTGAGCATTTTTGTGATCCTCATAGTTTTCTTGTTTTATTTCCCAAGATTTATAATTTGTAATAATGTGTTCCAGATACTGTTACTGGCCAGTTTCACAAACCTAGACAATGCTGTTTTAATTCAGTGGGAATGATGTTGCTTGCATTTTGTCAAGCTCTTTTTAAAAAAAAAAATCAAGCTAAATAAAATACCAGAATACCACCACTATCAATATAGTGAAATATTTATCAGATACTTTCAAAATTAAAAAATGTTTGTTTTAGTGTTTTTGACTGCAATGATAACTTTATATTTATCTACCCTGTTTTCCAAAAATCACTGCACTTCCAAGTTAATCCATAATATTTGTTGAATATTTTGTTAGCCTTTTGCCACAATAACACCCAAGATAAACAGTTTATAAAGCGAAAGCTTCTGTTAGTTTTCTCTTGGTTTCAGTTCAGAATCATTTGGCTCCATTAAGATGAGGCCTTGGCTGAAGCCCTGGATCCCTCCATAAGTGCTCCCAGGCTGGTGGTTAGGACCCTGGGAGCTGTGGTTGGTTGGTATTGTTGCTCTCCTCATGGTGCCACAAACCCTTTCAGCTCTTTCAGTCCTCACTCTAACTCCTCCATTGAGAACCTCATGATCAGTTCAATGGCTAGTTGTGAGCATCTGCCTCTGAATATGTCAGACTCTTAAAGGCCTCTGAGGAGACATCCATATCAGGCCCTTATCGGCATGCACTTCCTGACTTCCACATCAGCATCTACCTTTGGTGACTGGACATGGGATGGATACTCAGGTGGAAAGGTCTTCAAATGGCCCCTCCTTCAGTTTCTGTCCCTCGCTTTGTCTCCATATTTGCTCCCTTGAGTATTTTGTTGCTCCTTCTAAGAAGGACCGAATCACCCCCACTTGGTCTTCCTTTTTTATGAGCTTCATGTGGCCTGTGAGTTGCATCTTGGGCATTTCAAGGTTCTGGGCTAATATCCAATAATCAGTGAGTGAATACCATGTGTGTTCTTTTGTGATTGGCTTACTTCACTCAGGATGATAACTTCTAGTTCCATCCATTTACCTAGGAACCTCTCGAATTCATTGTTTTTAATAGCTGAGTAATACTCCATTGTGTAAATACACCACATTTTTTGAATCCATTCCTCAGTTGAAGGACATCTGGGTTCTTTCCAGCTCCTGGCTATTATAAATAAGGCTGCTATGAACATAGTTGAGCATATGTCCTTGTTATATGTTCGAGCATCTTCTGGGTATATGCCTAGGAGTGGTATAGCTGGATCCTCAGGTAATGCTATGTCCAATTTTCTGAGGAACCACCAGACTGATTTCCAAAGTGGTTGCACCATCTTGCAGTCCCACCAACAATGGAGGAGTATTCCTCTTTCTCCACACCCTCGCCAGCATCTGCTGGGCACAGGTGGAAGAAGAGATCCTTGACCTCATGAAGGCTGGACGCCCCAGGGGGTGGGAATTTTGAGGGTGGGGAAGTGGGAGTGGGGGGGTAGGTGGGGGTTACATCCACGGAGAAGAAGGAGGAGGGGTAAGGGGATGGGGGGTTCCTGGGTGGGTGGGGGATGGGGTAAGGGGATAACATATGAAATGTAAATAAAATATCCAATAAAAAAAAAGATGAGGCCTTGGGAAGGCAGTACAAGCTGGCTAGAGTTGAATGACTGCGTACTTTCTCCCAGGCCCCACCCCTTTAATAGATTCACATCCCAATAAAGCAGGAGGATAGGACATGACAAAGTAGAGACCAATAGTATCTCATTGTAGGGTATTATAAGTATAAAAGCACTCCCATAACTGTTTTTCTCACATACTTTGAAAAAATATAAGTTCTTTGAAAAATCATAAAAGAAAATATTCCCTGTCTCATCCTATGGCACAGATTTGAACTACCACCTGGGTTTTGTCACTGTTACCAAGGAAAGTTTTCATATCAAGGCAAGTTCTTATGTACTATAAGGGAGCAACCTTCCTGAATCTTGCCCAGCCCCCTTTCCTCTTCCCAGAAGAAATGGCAGAGATGACTCTATATTTTGATTACAAATAAATTTATCTTTAAAAAGAGCACTGGTCAGTTATTGAGTATCAAGCTTATAATGTTTCAAATGCTAAACCAGTTAGATCACTATAGAAGTTAGTGAGAAGATCTCTTCCTACCAGAGAGGCAGACTCCAGTGCTCTCCATTTTATTATTAAAGGAACAGAGATTTGGTTACTTAAGTTGCTTAGTCACAAAGCTTGGAAGTGGTGGAGATGAAAATTTGAACCTAGCACGTTTGATCTAGAACAATACTGTGGTTTGTTCTGCTTTTTATATGTAATAACAATCTTACTACATGTATAGAAGGAAAGCCTTGTCTAAATGATGGTTTTATAAAACAAGTCAGCCAGTCCAATAAAAGGTGACTCCAGCAGCCTCTGTGCATTGTCTAAATGCTGGGTTGCTCTTCTCCAGTTATACTGATGCAAATACCAGCCTTAAGAGAGCCAGGCCAATCCTGTGGTCCCCTTGAACACATTCTGCCTTTCTTCTTTGATGTCTGGAGTTTAATATGCCTGTAGTCACACATTCCCTATGATATTTGATTTAAAAAATTGTGATGCTAGGTAGAGCTCTGTGTGTGCTAAGCAAGCACTATGCCACTGAACCATGTCCCTAGCCCCTGATGCTTGTTTTCTTGATGGCATTTTCAATTAACAAATTATAATTAACATAAATAGTAATTTGGAATTATACATTTTCACGTTATGAGCTCAAATTTAAGCATTGCCTTTTATGATTGCCACTAAAGAGTGTTTTGGTTGATGGAAAACTTTTATTTTACTTGGGGTAAAAATTCAGCCAAAGCTGGGAGACACCTTTAATCTCAGCATTTGGGAAGCAGAGACAAATTTCTGAGTTTGGGGCCAGCTTGGTATACAGAATGAGTTCTAGGATAGCCAGGACTACACTGAGAAACCATGTATTGAAAAAGAATAAAAGGAAGGAAGGAAGGAAGGAAGGAAGGAAGGAAAAGAAGGAAGGAGGGAGGGAA
>NW_021604677.1:1687921-1752546 GCF_004785775.1 Grammomys surdaster
GGAGGGAGGGAGGGCGGGAGAAAGGAAGGAAGGAAGGAAGGAAGGAAGGAAGGAAGGAAGGAAGGAAGGAATCCAACCAAAGAGGGATGGATCAGTGTGGTTAAATTGCCTCTCTTCCAGAGGACTCAAGTTCATAGGTTCCAGGACCTATGTAGCGTAACTCACAACTGCTTGTAATTCCATTTTCAGGATATCTAATGTTCTCTTCTGGCCTCTGTAGCACCTGCACTCATATATAATCCCAAAGATACACACACATATGCATAATTGAAAATGATTTAAAAATCTTTAGAAGCACAACAAAAGCTCATTGATTCATGAACTAGGATAGGTCATCATCAAATGTAATTTTCATAGCTCCCTCTATTTCCCCCCTCACTCTCCATATCCCTCTCCCTTTCCTCCCCCTCTCTCTCCTTCTCTCTCTCTCCCTTTTCTTCTTCTTCTCCTTTCCTCCCTCCCTTCCTCTGTCTGCCTCCTCCCTGCTTCTATGAGGGTGCTCCCCCACCCAGGCACCTACTCCTGCCTCACTGTTCTAGCATTTCCCTGTGCTGGGGCATCCTCCACAGGACCAAGGGCCTCCCCTCCCACTGAGGCCAGATAAGGCCATCCTATACTACATATGCAGCTGGAGCCATGGGTCCCTCCACGTGTACTCTTTGGTTAGCAGTTTAGTCTCTGGAAGCTCTGGGGGTGGTATCTGGTTGGTTGATATTGTTGTTCTTCCTATGGGGGTGCAAACCCCTTCAACTACTTCAGTAGTTCCCCTAACTCTTCCTTTGGGGTCCCCGTGCTCAGTCCGATGATGGTTGATTGAGTGCATCCACATCTGTATTGGTCAGTCTCTGGCAGAACTTCTCAGGAGACAGCTATACCAGGCTCCTATCAGCAAGTGCTTCTTGGCATCAGCAACAGTGTCTAGGTTTCTTTTTATGGCCACTCTGCAGGCTCTTACTCTCTGCATGTTGACCAGTTTTGAGTCTCCATGTTAATTGCTATATACTGCAAAAAGAAGCTTCTCAGATGAGGATTAAGATATGCCTATGGGTTTAAGGATATGTTCATTGGTTCAATACAATATTCATTTAGCAGAGTAATAGGGGTAGGTTGCCTAGGGTCGATTGCTAACAAGGTAGCATTAAGTTTTTGATTACAATGTTAAGTATGGGTTCCATCTTACGGAGAAAGAGTTAAATCTAATCAGAAAATGATTGGTACTTTCATATAATTGATGCCACGATTGCACCACTAGGTGTATTTTGTCAAACTGATCATTTTTGGAGCTCGCAGTGTTCTCAACTGGATAAGATTGATGGTAATTTTTATCTTTTCAATAACACCTTCCAGCACCATGAAACCTAACAAGTGGAGATGAAGCTTTGAGGTCAGCACCAGCTTGATTTCTCCATGCTCTGTGATTCAAATACATGGTATCTTCAGCAAGAGAGTTTTATTGTCAAGTTTTGGAGGGAAGAAAAGAGCAGGGTGGCAGTAGCCTATATATTGGTCAGCAACTCAGAAGAAGTAACCAATTTGTAGTACTGGGGTTTTTATTTTCTAACGTGTGTTGTCATTTTGGGGAACTGCCCCCTTGTTACAGGATAACTCAGTTTAACTTCTCCATTTCTATGTATAAATATATATTGTAGGAAGTAGGTTTTCATATGTCTTCTACAAAATGCCTTTAATAGTATCTACTCCTCTCTGTATTCCTCCTCTACTCTGAATCTCCATAGCTCAACCCATTTAATTCTTACTATTTCATTATTCCCCTTTGCTGTTTTATATCATTATATTCTATCTCTTGGGTGTGAGGCTATTCACTGGAGAGTAATCAACATACCAGGAGCCACACTCTGCCTAAAAGGAAAGTGACTCTTCCTTCCCTGGAATCTATCAACTGTCCGTATCTCCCCAGTTAGCTTATCACTTCATGTAGAATGTAGATTGTTGACTGGGTTGATCTTGTACAGATTTTGTGACAAGAAATCACAACTTATGTGAGTTCATGAGTGTAGAGAGTCATGTCATGTCCAAAACACACTAGTTGGCTCTGGTCATCTCTAACCTCTGGCTTTTTATAAAATTTCTACTATTCTGAAATTTGGGACACATTTTTAGTACTTTAAGATAACTTTTCAGATACCCTTGAACTTTGGGGAAGGGGTATGATATAGATATTTTATTTGTAGCTGAGCACTTATTTTCTGCACTTTGACCAGTTGTGAGTTTCTGTGCTATCATCCACTGCACAAACTTCTCTGGTGGAGATTGGAAGCTGCATTGGTTTATAGTTGGGATTTTAAAGGGAAGTCTCCAGAAAACTTTTGCGATGAATAATTGGTTTCTTGTGTTGGTTCATATTTATATACATACATGTGTGTACATTTTAAAAATTTTATTTTGTGTGGATGAGTTTACCTAGATGTACATGATGTACCACATATTTGGTGCATATGTGTATATATATATATACACATATACATATGTGTATATATATATATATATATACACACACACACATATACACAATATATGTATTTCTCTACATTTCAGTGTGTTTAAATTGTATATTTTTCACTACACTGTTAGTTGTAACTCAGTTCCTTGTTGTTGACTTTATTTTCATATGGGCAGGCACATTATACCTACCATTCAGTATCACACCACAGATAATGCCAGAAAACAGTAGATGATAAATTTGTGCCTATATTTGTTCTCTGAAGACCTGGATTTCAGTTCCTTCCTGACAAACCACATATTACACCCGTTTCTTCATGTGTGAATTGTGTTACATTTTCAAAGGTATTCATAGGACATAGAAAGCATTTACTGTTGACTCATTTGCTTTAAATAGAAAAAAAACAGTTTAAATTTTATTTTACCAGAAAATTATTGTTAGAAAAGCAAGCCAAGAATTTTTAGAACTTCGGCAAGCCCATAATAAAAGTCTATGAATATCCCTTTTATCACTGCCATCAAATAAAGCTTTGTTGGGTAGCTTATAATTACAACTTCAGAAAAAGTATAGAGGTGATGATCAGTAAGAAAAAAATGATATTGAAGACACACACACACACACATCTTTCTGGTGTTTCTTCTTGAATATCGTTTATATGTCACATAAAGATGAAACTGATGCTGACTTTTCACCAGGTCAGCAGCAAGCTTGCAAGTTTTATGACTGTAGTTTAATGTCAACATTCTATTTTCCTAAGATTAAAAAAAAATCATTTGTTAAATCTCAAACCTCCCTCCACTAAACTTAAAATATGGACATTTTCTCATGTATAGGAGAGTAAATTCTATTACTCATGTATGATTCACGGTCAATCAATGTTTCAGTAAAAGCCTCTGGTGTCATCTCATGAAATGGTTTCAAACAGGAATACAAAGCCCAGATGAAGTGAAGATGAGATAGTAGAATTGTGACAGGGCTATTTTTGAAATGATGCTCTTAGGAAAAGCTGCTGATTGAAATCAATACCTCAAGACCCGGAATTTGAAAAGACCATTTCTGAGACCTGAGAGGGTCACCGACTAGAAGTGTCAGTTGATGGTATTCAGACCATGCAATTGCTTTCACCAAGGTGCCCATGTGTTTACTTAAGTGACTTTCGGTAGCTGGTGGCTGAGCATACATTGAGAGAGTCTCTCTGGATTCAGCCTCCAGGGAAGAAGGGACTAGAGGGGACTTTATCTGTGGTTTAAATCAGTCCAAGAAGGCTATATTGGAAGAAATGAATTGAACTGGGTTTTCTGTTTCATTTCTCTCTAAAAAAAAAGCAAACCAAAACTGAAGGGTGTGATAAATATAAATCTTTTATATATTAAAGAATTAGAATACCATGAACCTTGAAATATTAATTTCAAACCAAATTTCATTTAATACATTATAATTGATCAGAAAAACACTCATTTGTACAGGTCTGTGCTAATGTTTCCCATTTCCCCCAAGGCACATGGAGTAATTTTCTTTTTGTTAAGTGTGAGATTTTGTTTGTGGTGATGTCCTGGGGTGTGGGATAACGTAAGTGCTATTCATGTAATTTCAGGTTGCTTTATATAGAAGATACCAGATAGCTTAATTATATCAAGTAAGATTTAAGACTATTTTTGTGGGGATAACTGTAGGTTTTAATGATGTTATTAGCCTTTCAATTTTTTCATAGCACCAGATTTTAAAATTTAAAGGTAGAGAAATATGATATGTTCTTTTGGGTATATAATAAATAACAATCACACACTCTAGCATCTTCATATGATATTATGTGTATCATAATTATTAATGTGTTTAGGATTACTTGAATAAAACTGAATCTTTTACTCTGAGTGACCTGATCCTAGCACTGACATTCCCATCAACTCATAGGACTTTCCAGATTCACATTCAGGTGGCTGTTCTGAGAGAGAAGTGCCAATCCTATCCTCCATTCCAGATACTGTCATAGGCTATTGCTCCACATATGTTTTTAGAACTGTACGTTCGGCCAAATTGCATGTTAATTAAACTTTTTTTTTTAAAAAACCAAATTAAGATTTTAAAATGCCAGAACTGTTTGAACGACAAAGTGGCTCTTTGGTTGCTCTAGTCATCAAAGACCATGTTTAGCGGCTGAACTTTGTTGCTATGGTTACCTTTCTAAGAAACCCTTCAGCAATGAAGTTGTGGCTGATATGAGGTAAGGAAGGGCTGGGTGTTAGGTCTATTGCAAGGGTCTTGTGGGTGGCTTTATTATTGCCTTTTTAGACCAAAGCAGCTGAGGTGGACTAGAGAACAATGCATAGACTTTATGAAGTTGACATAAGGACTATAAAATCCTCCAATGTAACTCTTCTTACTAGGTCTTTCTTGTTTGTATGAAAATAAAAAAGAGTTGATGGGTAGATAAGCTGGGAGCCTAACTATAGAAATGGTCTTCTGTTTCTGTTTTTGGGCCCTTTGGAATCTGAGAAATTAGTTTGCATACCTTAAATACATATGATCTCAAGACCTTATTTTAATCTGTCACCCCAGCAATGGGCCATAGCAAAGTACTTAGAACACAAGAGAGTCTCCTCAACCTTAATACAGGGAGGAGGAGTATATCTACTTTGAAGAGTTAATAAAGAATAATAAAAACAATGTCATCAAAACATGGAAGTACATTACCTAAGAGATTATAAGTTCTAACTCAATAAACAACATTTATTGCAATTAGTATTTTAATCATTAGAAATATCATTTTGACTTTTTTTTTTGGTCTGAATTCTATAATGTCTGTTTCTAGTGTTGCCATGAAAGAATTGAAATTTGTGGGCTTGTTAGTTAAGGAGGGTCTAGAGGATGCTGCATTTTATTGAAAGCATTCTTTGTAGAAAGGAAAACAACATTGGAATGTATGTGATAGCTTTATTTTTATTGCCGTTCTTTAGTGGAATCCCAGCATTATTCAGCATGTTTTATGCTTACAGAATTATTTAGGGGATAATCAAGAATACCATAATGCTGTCTTCATAAATGGAGACTGTTTTACAAACTAGGCATAATTAGCAGGAAGATATTCATAGTGTAGGTCTGACATTATTATGACTGCCATATAAATTCCAGGAGGTGGAGAAGACTCAGAGAAAGAAGCCTACAGATTTATCATAGCATGATGTATTTGCAATATGATTGTACTTATCTTTTTATTTGCCACAGACAATGTAAATTAGCAACATCTGAAGAAGGATTCAAACAATTTAGCATCTGTGGCTCACTATAAAATATGCTGCTCTGATGCCCAGAGAGAAAGCAGAAATATACCATTTCCTACTGATACATTTGACCTGGGGTCCCAGAGGAAGTTGCAAACCCAAACCCACTGAAGGGAAATGCGAAATAGCAGTGAGGTATAAGATTGTGTCTTTCAGGCTCCAGTGCAAGAGTCCTCTAAAGGACACACTGTTGTTTCAGCTAAGGGTGAATAAAATCCTTTATAGGGAGTGAAGTTTGAAGGAATGATATTACTAACCTGTCTTTCAACTTCACGAGACTTAATCTCTCTTGCTGAAATCATGCACTTTAAGACAAAGACATCATTAATTTTGCAGACAAATAGAGGAAACTAGAAACTATCATCCTAAGAAAGGTAATCCAGATCCAAAAGGACATGCATGGTATGTACTCACTGAGAAGTGGATATTAGCCAAAAAAGTACAGAATACCTGTGATAGAACTTACAGACTGTATGGATTTTAACAAGAATAAAAACCCAAGAGAGGATGTTTTAATTCCACTTAGAAGGGGGAAGAAAATAATCATGGGAGGCAGAGGGAGGGAGGGAATTGGGTGGAAGAGGGGAGAGGGAGGAGAAAGAGGGGGCAGAGTCAAGTATGGGAGGAGACAGAAGTGAAGCCCAGAGGGCCAGAAGAATAAATGGAAATATGCAGCTGTTGGGGGTGGGGGTGAGGGGAACCTCTACAATGTCCCAGAGACCTGGGATGTGAGAGCCTCTCAGGACTTAGTGGGGATGACCTTAGCTGAAATGCCCAACAGTGGGGAGATCAAACCAGAAGAGACCACCTCCAGTAGGTAGACAGTGGAGGGATGGGGTCTACAACCAACATGCAAATTTTTGACCCAGAATTGTTCGTGTCTAAAGGAAATTCAGGGACAGAAATAGAACAGAGACTGAAGGGAAGGCCATCCAGTGACTGGCCCAATGTGGGATCCATCCCATGGGCAGGTACCAAACCCTGACACTATTACTGTTGCCATGCTGTGGTTGTAGACAGGAGCCTAGCATGACTGCCCTCTGAGAGGCCCTACTAGCAGTTCACCTAGATAAATACAGATACTTATAGACAATCATTGGACTGAGGTTGGGGACCCCATGGAAGAGTTAGGAGAGGGATTGAAGGAGCTGAGGGGGTGACAACCTCATAGAAGACCAACAGTATCAATTAACCTGGACCTGGCAGAGCTCAGAGAGACTAAGCCACCAAGCAAAGAGCATAAATGGGCTGGTCCATGTCCCCTGGCCATATAACAGAGGACTGCCTTGTCTGGCCTCAGTGTGAGAGGATGCATCTAATTCTGTAGAGACTTGATGCCCCAGGGAATGGGGATGCTGGAGTGGGCGTGAGGCAGCAGTGAGTGGGTGAAAGAGGTGGGTGGGTGGGCAGGGGAGCACCCTCTCAGAAGCAAAGGGGAGGAAGGATGGGGTGAACAACTCTGGGATGGGGAACCAGGAAAGGGGGCAACATTTGGAATGTAAATAAATAAAATAATTTTATAAAAAAGATAAAAATCAAGGATTGTTTAAGTCCAGTGTCTTTAATGGTGCTTGACATTCTGGATGGATACATTTCCTAGCATATATAAATTCCATTGTTCAGAACATGGAATTGCAATGGACAAAGGGCCAGGGACCAGGGACACTTTTAATATTTGCTCTTCCCCTTTATCTTATTATCCCCCATTGGACTGATGGAGACACTTAAGCTTTAATGCTTTTCAATTACCAATCCTAGGTTATTTGAGTCATGAGTCAGACTTTTCATTGGCTAGTAATGATGTCAGATAGTTTGGGGTAAGGCTCTGGGGATAAAGTGTTAGACTTCTATGTGAAAGCAGTGGGAAAAACAAGTCTGGCATAGCAGTTGTGACAAGGAGCATATGTCAAGCATGAAACGACTATAAGGACAATATTAGCACTGAAGCTGTTAGGAGGATGGCCAGAGAGCTTTTAGGGAGAGAATTGGGTAGGTGAGCTAACTTGAAAAGGTCATGTATCCTCTTGGAGTGTAGCCTGCTCAGCTACAGCAAGGAAAAAGCACCCAGTTTTCAGACATGATGACCTGGAAGTCCAGTGAAAGTAACGTGTGTGTACGTGTGCATGCTTGAAGTTGCTGCCCACAATTTTCTCATTACTTTGCATGAGAGAAAGTTTAAGTAAAATCTGCAGAGTCTCTGGTGCTCAAGAGAACACATCACTATTTGTCTAATCAGAAGTCTGATTGAGGCTTCCCCCCACTCTCTGATAGTTCCACTGGGGGCAGAAGGGCCTCTTCTCTCTGTACCCATTTAGCAACAAACACAGCTGGGTAGTGTTGATCCAATTATAGACACTAATTTGCAAGTGGCTTTAAGCAGACCAGAGGAAGCCCTAGACTTTCTCTTAGCTGGGTGTGTGCTAAGTTCAGAAAGTGGAAACATGACATCGCCCTGGCCTCCCAGGCTACCAGGAGAGCCTCGGCTTAATGCGGAACTGATTTCTTTCTTTGAGCAATAATAGCAAAGCAAGCACTTCAAAAAGACCAATCCATCTTCTCTCCATAAAACGTTAATACCCTTCAGTGGACTAAAAAAAGAACAAGTTTCTCACCCTTTGCATGGCAAACACCAACTGAGAAAAGTAAAAAGAACGGAGAACATTTGAATATCCTCTTTTGCCATCCATCCGTTATTCATTTATCCCATACTGCAAGAAAGCATATCCTTTCTGCAGCTTGCCTGTGAGCTGGAGTTTTGCTGACACTTAGGGTTGGGGGAAGGGACAGAGTGCTTGCTGGAGCAGCCATCCTGCCCTCTCAGCTCCTGAATGCTCGCTCATTATGCTCCCCCATCAAGTGGAGCAAGACTGGAGGTGCTGTAATCAAGATTATGTGGGCATGAATCTCTGATGTGATCGTTACACTGCTATCCGGTCAGCTTAAGGTTACTTCTCTTCCTTTCCCTGTAGTCTTACAAACATGCAAACCTGCTCTGCAATTCAGGGTTTGTCACTTTTTTTTTTTGTCTGCCATCTCCAAGACTGTCCTTTGGAGAGTAGGAGAAATATAGTTTCATTACAGACTCTGGCTAAAAAATTTTTTTGAAATAAATTAGAGATATTTAAATGCTTGAAATAGATTTTAAGAAACAGAAATAATGACAACATGTTATGCCAATTCATCATTGATTACTAGCAGAGAAAGGCACTTTGGTATTTTAATCTAACCCTTTAATAAAAATGATGAATAATTATCAGACACTTACTGTGAGGAAAACGCTGGTGAAGACTTTAAGGCAGTGTTCTCAGCTCCTCAGTATGGGCCTGTGAATTAAGTTCCACTCTTACTGGAACTGTACAGACCAAACACACCAAGGAGGTGAGGCTAGACTCATGCTTGAATTCTCACGATAGTCATTGATGTGGTTGAGTTTCCAGAACTGATGATTTGCACCACCGTTTTGCAGAAACCAAAGCCCAAATTTAGTATACCCACATACCCATACCAATCTGAATAAAAATACTACTCTAAATTTCCTTCTGTACTTTAGTGACGGAGAGTTGAGAAATTGTGTCAATGATATCAAATAATGTTAATGATACATTCTACCAAAGGAAAAAATAATTTGTATTGTTTGCTTGTATTATGAGACAGAGCTTTCTATCTTACCTGGCTTCTTGTTTTAAAAATTTGTCTTGCTCTGCATGCTGGTGTACATCTATAATCCAGCACTGGGGGCGGTGAGGGGGGCAGAAGAAGAGATAGAGGCAAATACCATAAGGCTAGCAAGACCATGTCTGAAAAGTCTAAGGGCTGGGCTTTAGGTGGTAGCATGAAACACACACACACACACACATACATACATACACACACACACACACACACACACACGCATCACAAGGTTTTATCCTTAGCCCTGGAAAATTACATTTGTTTGGAAATTCATAATTAAAATTATTTGCACAGTATGTATATTGGGCATAGCTGGGAAGTGAGAGAAAAAAAAAGCAGTTCATACAACATATATGTGAGAGGTGACCTCACATAGCTGAGAGGTGGGAGAGAAAAACTATCCACACAATGTGCTGCTCATTTTAGAGGGCTTTGAGGAGGTGTGTGAAGTAAGAGACCTGTGCAATGGGCATTGGAAGGTCTAGACAGGCATTCTACTTGTTCCTGTTACTAGGACCTGAAGTGTGTCACTCTTAGGAGCTATTATAGCAAAAAACTACAGCCTCACCAAGCAATTGTCCCTGAGGGAGAACTAGTTCATACTTCTTTCCTTTCCATTGAAAAGTTTGATAATGTCCTCAGGAACTAGGGACGTGTAGTAGAAACATAATAAATGAAGAAAAATTGGTTGGGGGAAGGACTTATATAGATCTGTTTGTATTGGGATGTTCTGAGGCCTGTGTTGCTTTGAAGGGGCTAGGCCTGTGAGATTGGACCTCTTCCCAGAATCTGAAAGAGTCTTCTGGTTAACTTTGCAACAACAGAAGACTGTCTACTCCTGATCTCATCTAATACTTTGAGGCCATATCCTTCCTTTTACCAACTGTGTGGCCAGTTACTTTAAGATTTCTAATAAAAGCACTGAATGTCTCAACTTTTACAAGGCAGCAACATTTTCAAACCCTTTGAACAGAGATCCAAGGCCTGATTCAATGTGTTACAAAATGGTCACTTTAAAACTTTCTTTAGTAGGCAGAATTAAAGATGTGAACCTAGCATCCATCAAAATTCCCATCCACTGTTACTTGAACAAATCTACATCCTACTGTGAAAGGGATTTTGCAGATGTAATTAGAAGTCAATTGATGCTCACATGATAGAGAATTTAGTGGTCTGGACACACTCAGACCACTCCTTTTAAATTACCGTTTCTCTCTAGCTGGTGCCAGGAGAGGAAGGCAAAGAGTTTTTGTGTGCCATGGCTAGTTTGAGGATGGTCAGAGCTGCATATCCCAGAGTGAGAAGTTTTTATGAGTTAACAGACTCTACACTGATAACCAGATATATAGTCAGGAGTTTTAATCTTACAATAAGAAGGAATCCATGATATTCATAATGGATTATAGAAGTAAATCACACGATGAAGTGAACTTCAGTTTTTTGGAGTCATTTAAAGAGTCTTGAGGTAAGTAGCCACAAAACACTACACATGGCTACAAGGGACTACAACTTTCATAACTGAAAATAGTTTATATAATTGAGTAGTTATTGTATCACTGAAATGGGTAATTATTACATCACTGACAATAACGTAAATGCACATCAAATCAAGTTATGAGGGCTAGGATACCTTAGATGAGACATAGCACCTTAGGATTTTATAATTTTTTTATTTGTCTGACTTACTTGTTAAAAATTATACTGGTTCACACCATTTACCTTTATTTCTGAACTCCAGTTGTCAGAGAAAATGGGCTGTGTGAATCTGGGTGAGTAGCAGAAATGCCAGAAGAGGCCTCACCATTCTATGGATACACCACTCTATGTTTTTAAACCATAGAATTTTTTTTTCTTCACAGGTCATGTTTGTTAATCCTACTGAAGATCATTATTTATCTCCTAAGTAAAATTATACTTGCTACAATGCCATTGATCTTAAGAAATTTTAAGTAACATGACTGTTATATGGCCCTTATAGAAAGCTATCTTTAAAATAAAAAAAAGCTAACTTAGAAACAAAAGGATATGAAAACTCTGGAACCTATACTTATAGAAATAGTTGGCAAGGACATATATTTTCCTTTGTAACACAAATGTGTCAAAAGACCAAATATCTGCAAAAATCAACTACAAAGAAAACCATGTGAGTTAATACATATCAAACCATTCAGTCATGAGAAAAATTTGGAGAAGCCAGCAGAAGGTCTGTCCAGATTTATTCTCTGCTGTGGTGATTAAACCCCAGATGCTGTGCCAGCTTCCTGTGTGGAGCCTCCCTCCCCCGAATGGAGACACTCCTGGGATGTGTGCATATGGGGAGAAGGGCCAGTTCAGCCTCACTGTTTGAAAGCTTCACACAGCCTGCTTAGAATGCTAATGGGTTATGTTATCTGCTGGGACAGAAGGTACATTTTTTTTCCCTGCAAACTATTAGATCATCCCTTCTTCCATGATGTTTAATACTCTATCAAATTCTGTCAGTTTCCCTTCTTGAATTATTTTCACATCTTAACAAATATCTGACATGGTCCATAGGATGAATATAAGAAAGGCGTAATAAAAAATGCTGGCCAAGTTAAAAAGTAGTAAGATGGCAGTGTGCTAAAGGGTAACTTAAGAACTTGTTGGAGCAGAGGGAGTGGAATGTCAGTGTCATCTATGAAGGCCTGCAACATGGAGTTCCTAACACCTAATGGGCATTCACTTAATGATACGGTAATGTCAATATTAGCTGTGGTTTAGACTTCTGTCATAATATGTTAATTTATATATAGAACACATACTGCAAACAGTGGAAACTGTTTTTTCATATAACAGACTGTCAAAGGGAATTGTGTTAACTAGCAATTTCACACATCTTCAACTAAATGATAAATGGTGCTAAATGATGTTGTGCCTGCCACAGAATGAGATCCTCAGAGGCCTCCCACACCACTGAGGGAAAGAGAAATGTAGTCACTTTAATAAACATAACACATGCATGTGAAGAAGGCTTGAAATAGTTTGTGCCAACTCATGTTTAAGCAAGATATGCATTCACATATTTGAAAACTTGTAACATATAGCATACATAATTAACAGAGTATTTTATTAGCTGTGACTAATTTGTTAATTTTTTTTCTAATAAGGTTATGAAGAACTTGTACTAAATAAACTCTTGGGTTTCTTACTTATGTTCCTTCTTATCTCATCTCTAAGTAGAACTTTTGGCAAAGTAAGCTGTGCTGTCTGGGGAGGATGTCAAGGCTCCTTTGCTGACTTCAGAGAGAAAAAACATATTTTAGGGTTTCCCACTGTGCATTCTCCTCCCTCAAATTCCAGACAATCTCTTACCACAGAAAGCCCCATGATAACCACATTCAGATTTCTCCTCTACCAAATGCTTATGTTCATCTCTATAGGACTTCTCTTGCCTTTGTTTTCAGTTCCAGTTTATCCTAGTCTCTGAACTTGCTTCACATCTGTTGACATTTTTGTTACCTTTGCAGTTCCATCCAGAGTAGGCTCCATAACTAAGAGAAGTCTCACCTCTTTGAAAATTATATGTGGTATTTTAGAGCATCTTGAGGCCTTACTAAGTCATGGGGAAGTTTGTCTTGAAATAAACAGTGAGTTTGAAAGGCATAGGGTAGCTCACTAATGCCACCTTGGAAGTAAGGAAACTCCTAACACTTAGAGGAAACTAGTAATGGGTCAGTGCTTAAATGCTGATGCCTCTCAGAGCTTATTGGTATGTGTAACACTTCTCTAACTATGTAACCTTAGTTTGGGAAATCTCTGGGTTCTGTACTTACATCAGACTTGGAACTAAGCCATTATCACACAACTGAAGCGTTTTATTTTTCAAGACAATTTTATATCACTTCCAGATTTTAAAACTTTTTCCATTTTACTGAATTCTTGGTTCACTTGTTGGCAGATCAAACGCTTCTCTTAAGTGCACATATTTTAAAATTAACTGTTCTCTAACTTCAGTGAGCAAAACCTGGTTGGAAAGCTTTTTCCTCTAACAAAAACTCTTTTCTTTCTCAACTTACATAAACGAAAGAAGAATTTAATTCCTAGAACCTGGGTATTAAGTGTGTCTCTTGGATGGTGTAAAGCACATATGGCTGGCTGCCTTTAGGAGCCATAATTTTTTTTTGTTTTGAATTTTTGGTGAATTTTGTGTTTTGTAGCTTTTGTTGGCACATTGATTTATGTTATGGTCTCTCTCTCTCTCTCTCTCTCTCTCTCTCTCTCTCTCTCTCTCTGTGTGTGTGTGTGTGTGTGTGTGTATAGGCCAGGGCAAGATGTTGGGTATCTTCCTCAATCATTCTCTGCTATTTTGCCTGGAGACAGGGTCCCTCACTGAAGTAAAGTTCACCATTTCATCTATGTTTAGCTGGCCAAACAGTGGTAGTAATCTGCCTGTCTCCATCCCCATGGATGCTGGAGTTATAGGCACATGCAACCAGTTCTGACTTTTTAATCTCCATGCTGAGAATTCAAATTCATGTCTTCATTGGTTAAAGTGCAAGTAAGCACTCTTTCTTAGTGAGCCAAGTCTCCAGTCCCTTAAGTTGTCCTTTACAAATTTAATATATTTACACTATCTCACAAGGAAAGTAAGGAATATCCCAACTCTTTTGAGCTGCTTAGCCATATGTGAGAAGTGTTGTGCTTTCCTGCTCTGCTTTGAGATGGAGTCTGCAGAGCACTCAATATTTCTGGAACAACTACAAAAAGTCAGGTATTATGGGTAGAGCCTTTTAAAAAGTGGATTTGTGAAATCAGAAGATAAGATGATGAAGCAGAGCAACCTGCTCATCGAAGAATGGCAAAACTGGAGATGTAGCTGTACAGGGTGTGGGAGGCCACAACAAAGAATATGGCATTTTTGAATAGAGATAGTCCTTGGCCTTTCGCTCAAGCTGGACTACAGCATGGTGCTGCTACTGCCTCACCCTGCTGGGAGGATAAGGAGAGGCTGCAGTGCCTCCAGCAGACTGCAAGGATAATGGTAGAGCTCAGTGAGCTTTGCAGCAGTGATCACTGAGGGCATGCCATAAGGTGTGTGGTAGCCTGGAGCTTGCACAGATCCTGCCCACCACCCTGGAAGATCACCCTAACTCTAGGCAACAGCAGAATATCAGAGATGAGTCTTGGCAATGTATTTATGTATTTAGTATTTATGGGTGCTTCTGATAGCAGAAAACTTGAACCAGACTAATTGACTCCTTGCAGAGAGTATTTGTGTGTACAGATATTTGGGAAAAAATATTCTATGTGACACACTGTAGTTTCCAGTGTCACTTTACTGAACAACCATGTGATGGAGAGGTGGTTGTGCCATGGTAGTGGAACTAGAGACACAACAATTGTGACTGGTATGGAAGGCTTCAGTGGACAGACAAATATGTCATTGTGGCATAGGGCTGACAAGGTGGTATGCAGCAACCTGGATCTCTCACAGACTCTGTTGTTCCAGAACATGTTGCCAAATGTACTATTGCCCAGTTCTGAGCAGGATGTCAGAGATGGAGATTTTTCTGGACTGGGCCTCCTGGAAAGACCTCTATGGTCCATGCTGCCTATGGAGACCATGTTGGTATCCATGAACCATGCCACAGACAGGGGACCTTCTGGTGTCCATGGTCTGTGCTGCTGCCCAGGCTGTGCTTATGCCTGGGGTCCATGAAGATATCTGTGGTCTGTGTTACTACTGAAGACCATGTAGACGTCTATGATCTGTGTGGCCATCTGAAGCCATGTTGATGTTTTTAGTTCATGTTTCCATTGAAGACAGCACTGGTGTTCATGGTCTGTGCTTCTGTAGGAGGCCAAGATGATATCTGTAATCTGTGCTGTGGATATGGGCTATGTTGACATCTGTGGTCTGTGATCCCACTAGAGACCATTCTGGGGTCCATGGTCCATGCCAGAGGCCAGATGTCCTTGGTCCATGCTGTCATCAGCAACAATGTAAAATTGGTGCTAATGACTGCAGACTGACAGTGTATAATGAGAGACATAGAAGGCTTCTGTGACAAGCTCATCCCTCCAAACAAAACAGTATAGACAGAAAGTCATTGAAGAGAACTCTTAAAAATTGTGATAGAGATGCTGAAAGTGTAACTATTCACAGTTGACGGCTTCTGCCAGGGATGAAGGACTCAGTTTTTTTTTTTTTTCCAAGGGGCTGGTCACTGTGAGTTTGACCAACACAGATTGGACTGAGTTTTTTTTTTTTCTTTTTTGATGGGAGGGTCTCAAGGGTAGAAGAGCAGACCTGAAAAGGCTGGGAAATGAATGTGATCAGGGTACATTATATGAAATTCTCAAATTATCCATAAAACTAATAGGTTGGAAAAAAGAAATGAAAAGAAAAAAGTATCTGAAAGATACCATTTTTTGCTACTTGAAATTCATTCATATGATCAGATGTGATGAACTGTTATCCATATCTTGATGATAACTTAGCATATCAGAGACCATTGCAAATTTACTATCAATAATTTTGTACTTGGTACTTTTCAATATTAGTGTTAGCAATATCATGGCTCGATCTTCCTACATCCATGGTATTTATGCCTGTTCTGTTTTCTGTAGAAGAAAACTTGCTATATCACAGCCAAAACACCTGTAGTGGACACCTGTGAAGACTCACTCTCTGTCCATCTCTGTGTCTCTTTTTCTCTGATTGTCTCTCTCCCTCTCCTTCCCCCTACCCCTCTTCCCCTTCCCCTCCCCCTCTTCCTCTCCCTCTCTCTCCCTGTCCCTTCCCCTATCACTACTCTCTCTCTGGCTTTTTGAACAACTGACTTAATATGAACCAATCATATTCTTTCTCCCAAAAAATCTGGCATTAAGTCTGAGCCATCTAGCTAGTGCATGAGG
The DNA here is from genome assembly GCF_004785775.1 of Grammomys surdaster. NCBI lineage: Eukaryota > Metazoa > Chordata > Mammalia > Rodentia > Muridae > Grammomys > Grammomys surdaster. The sequence continues at coordinate 1,704,212 of NW_021604677.1, forward strand.
CTGGAACGGTACTTTGTAGTCAGATAAATCTGGGAGACTGGATGGAGAAAAGTAGAGACATTCTGTCTATCAAAGAAGAAATGAATGGAGCAGGAATCAGACAGCAATAAAGGTATAATCTTGAGAATTTTGAAGTGAGCAACTTCCAGAGTTCTTGGTATGGCATTCTCAGCTCATTCTTGCCCTTTAGTTGTATGAAGTATTCTCCATCTGTATAATTAATTCTCTTTGTACTTAATATGCCTAGCAACAAAATTGCTTTATTTCTGGGTCTCATTAGTCATCATCAAATCAGGACACAAGTTCATCCACCCACAAATATCATCTGGCCTTGTGTTGTTTGGCTTCTATGCATTCAAACTTGGTCTCTTTTTTTTTTTTAAACCAGGTATTAGTCTAAGCATCAAAAATACAGAGTATTTCTGCTTTAGTTATACAAATCTAGAATTTGTTTAGTTTATACAAATCTAGAATTTGTATAATTTTATAATTGTAGTAGAAGCTTAAGAAATGATAGCTGATTAAATTCATTTATCCCTGATGTAGTTTTGTAGATTTCTCTGCTCTTGGAGACCTTGTCTTTTGGGCAAGTGCTGAGCCACAAAAACGGGAATGAATAAGTAGTGGGAATGTTAATATGCAAAAAACCAAAGAGAGAAAGCTCCCAGCTCATGCAGAGAGGTCCCAAGGGAACTTTGCAATCTCAGAGTGGAGTTTTAAGGGTTATATATATTTACAGGTAGAGAAATGGGCTGGTTCTACACAATAGCAAGGTAAACAAAATCAGGGAGTTTCTCAATAGGATAAGGATCTGAGCAATATCATAGCCATTTAGGAAAGCACTGTGTGTAGTACCTAATATACATAGGAATGGAGAAATACAGTATAAGGATGTAGTTGTAGAATTTAAATTGGTCCACATGCCAGAATTTTTGTTGATACAATTCTACTGGGTAAATGGATGATGCCATTCCATGCAGAGAAGACTTTTCCCTCTCTGTCTATTGTCAGAAACTGACTATTATCTGTCTCAGTGCTACACATTCTGTAAAGAATATTTAAAATATGTTACACCAACACATGTTTGAGAAAGAACTTGCTTAATTTTCTGATAGAAATTGAAGCTCAGAGGTAAAGAATCTCTACTTTGGTCCATCCGATCACTTCATCCCTGAATATGAAAAAAAACAAAACACCATGTAGGAAATGCAAAGGCTGCCAGAAGCTCCACACCAGACCTGAGGAGGAATTAACCATGTTCTTGTGTCACAACACAGTCACACTTTGAGCCATCTGGTCAACCCTGATTGAACCACCTGGGCAACACTGACTGATCCACAGTGAAATTTCCTAGGGGCACTGTTTAGAACTGTTGCTTCTTAGAGACATTAGTGGTGTAACAAATAATCAGTTAATATGGGCACTCCATACACAAATATGCTGTTAAGTGCTCAATTTAAGCAGAGTTAAGGTCTTTTTTTTTAATTGATGAGAGATTTTATACAAAGACACAGTGTGGTCTTGAAGAGTTGTATGGTTATAGTAATTTCTAACAGAAATGATGATAGAATCCTTTTTCTACAGCAAATATTTTCTAGACTAGTTACCCATAGAACATGGTGTGAGTATATTTATTTTAAATGATATCTGAAGAAGACTGACATTTTCTGGTGTCCAAGGTTTCCTCTGTTCTCATATTGTGTATGGCCCTTTCATGTGTACATGGCGTTAAAAGCCCTCAGAATAAACAGGTTTTAAAATATTTTTGTTGTTGTTTAAGGCAGAGGAATAATTGTACTGTCACTGAAAAGACATTACTTTTCTGTTAACATCATTTCTGAGATAAAAATCTGTATGGTTTTCTCATACTTTACTGAGTCACTCTCCACTTCTCTGTGACAGAGTGTTGTACCGTACAATTCAATGCTGATATGGATTACCTAGACTTAGTGTCAGGTCACATAGCTCAAAGGGCTCAATCTTACAAGACTGCTTCCACTTCAGCGACCAAACAAGCCCTAAGCTGCCTTGCAAACTTCTGACCAATTGCCTAGACTAAGAGTTCCCACTTCAAATTCTGCTATTTGCTAGAGTGGCTCACAGAACTCAGGTAGATACTTTATTTACATTTAAAATTTATTACAGAGGATACAACTCATATACAGCCAAATGGACAAAATGCATAGGTGAAGGTATAGTAGAAAGCTTTCTGGCCTTTTCCAGTGCCTCCGTGTGTTTGCTTATCAAATCTTACTCAAGAACCAAGAAATTTTAGTTTGATCTCAGTTCCCCGTCTTTTGACTGGAGTGTGATGAGTGGGTTTGAAAGCTTCCATCCTCTAAAGACTTGATCTTCTTGCTGGTCAAACCAGTCTCAACCATGGTCCATCTATAGGAGAAATCTCAGTATAAACCCAGGCATGATTGAAGGGGCTCAGAATAAATAAGAAAAAACATCGCACCATGCAGGAAATTCAAAGGCTCCCAGAAGCTCCATGCCAGATCTGAGGAGGAACTAACCATGTTCTTGTGTCACAACACAGGCCCACAATGAGCCACCTGGACAACCCTGACTACATTTTAAAACTCCTCAGAGCGCTTTATTTCTCTTTCGTCTTTGCTGTGAGGCAAGTTGTTTTAATTATAACGGTTAAACTGAATTATTGAAAAGTTAGAGATACATATTTTTCATTCTTTTAATAATTTAAACTAGAATAACATATTCTTCTGCTAAGAATATTCTCTTTTAAAAAATTTATCTGAATATAATAAAGGTGTTACTGAATTGTCTCCAAGTTAATGTGGAAGTCACAAAAGACTGCCCTATTCAGTTGCAAATTTCTTTTACATTTAGTGAAATACACTTACACTTTTTGTACCATATCGTTATTGCTAGAATTCAAGACAATAATAATAGAATGTGATGCAGAAAAGGTCATTTCAAGAGCTTGTTATTCTTTCATCATTAATAGGATTGAGGCTGTCGGTATGAAAACAATCTGGGCAGAGTTAAGATGCTTTAGATTATGTGGGTACTCGTACTCATAATGCATATAACATATGCATTGCATTTTAATTTATGGGCTTAAGGGAACAGTGATTAAGTAGGAGAGAGAAGAGCTTTTTAAACACCTTCTGGAGAGTGATTTCTATTCTTTGCTGTCACATCTCCAATTATTCTTTCTCTTCAAATCCTTAAATCCTTACCCTCTTTCTTTGACTTTTCCTGGTACAGGTGGCTGCCATTTGTAGAGCTATCAATTTTGCTGCTCCCTTTTAAGGCAGCTATTATTTATGCTAGTTCCTGCTTATTCTTCTTTTGATTCATTTAGACAAGAATAGCTACAAAACATTTTAAACAGCTAGAGAAAAAGGTTAACTTTAGGGATCATGTGTGCCCATGTCTATCCTGTTCAGCTCTCAGGGAATTGACTTTAAAACCCTTTTAATTTGAGCCACTCCTTTAGATGCCAGGAATGTGGGGTACTATGCCCTCACACAATGCTATCCCATATAGTGGCCAGAAACTCAAGCTCTGTCATAGAAAAGTCTTTCACCTTCAAAAGACAACGTGGAGCTCATGTTATTTAGAATTGTTTTGCGTCTCCTCATTGCTGTTGCTTATTCTACCGTTTCCCAATCATTTGGTTTAAAGTCTGTATGTTAGAATTAATGGCAGTTTCTGCAGTCTGTTAAACCATAAATTACCACTCCCTGTCTTGGTTCTGAAAGAGATTACTTAGCCATTCACAATTTTTCCATGGGATGTTCTCCAGATGTGTGCCATTTGAGACTCCTGACTTCTTTTTCCAGTGGACAAAGCTGACCCCTTGTTGAGGAAACAAAGAACTGGAGAATATATACATCAATGTTCAAGCATGCAGGTCCTTAGGCGATGTTAAGATGCCATCACACTTGGAGTCCATTTGTGTTCAGTAACAATGCCCCCACTGTTGTAAGCAAGTGCATGGCTGGTCCAACCCTCCTGTATAATTTTATGCTAATCCTTCAATTGTTCAAGGAGTCTTTAACAGTTCGCTGTCTTTTTCTGTCTTTTGAGGCATCAAATAATGTTACAATTTGGAAATTCCATTGATGTGGGCAATTGTGTCTTTTCACAGTTCTGGACTATTAGGTTTCTAATATGTTATATGTTAAGGATATGGTCCTTTCCAGTCCATTCTTGTCTGCTGTAGGGATTCTCAGTTTCAAAGTGATCCAAAGTAGATGACCATTAATACAATGTTACCTCTAATCCAATTTCCCATAATCTCAAACTATGCAAAGGCAAATGTTTGAACCTGTGGCTGGACTCGCTGTTTTGAATACCAAATCAAGACCCTTAATGTATTATCTTAACTATTTTAGCAGAAGACTGATTGTTTGCAAAATATCTTTGGGTTGCCATTAGTTTGGACTTAATCCTTTAGAAATATTCAGCGCTCAGGTCTATTCAAGAGCTCAGAAAACTGGCTCATCGTAGCAGCTCAGCTCAGTCCGTGCGATTGCTTGTGTACTTAGACTCCGTTTATTTTGTTCAGGTTCACGATCAGGCGAGACAGCACTGTCAATTCAAAAGGACATTCTTTTTTTCAAACTATTGATCTCCATTGCTCTTGCAAATCCTTTAGTATTGGCTCTCAGGATTACTATAATGCTATAATCATTCTGTTAAGGATTCAGATTTGTGGTGAGCTAAAAGATGGGAACATCAAAGGATTGAAATGCCCTTGAAGCAATCAATTTTTGTTCATCAAATACAAATGCTGAGAAGCTGCTTTTGGCTAATAATTTATAACTGAATTAATGACACATGGCTTTTTTTCTTGGATCATTTTTCTCCTCTTAAATGATCTGATTTTACATTCTGGGAAGTGAATTTAAATTGCAGAGTGTTTTAAACAAGAATTCTTTGGAGGGTGAAAGCTTATTTCACTTGCTTTCAAGCTATAAAGGCAGAAGAAACTTCCCTTTTGGGCTCTAAAGGAAGTTAAATCCTAGCATCATATCTCTTCTGCTTTCTCTGGTAACTAAACATGTGATTGCAGTTTGCATATGGGTAACATTCTTGCAAAAGTTTCCTCCAGCAAAAATTTCTGTTAAAATAATGAATGCCCTGGTGTGGCTCAATTTCTTTCATGTAAATGGTTCAACAAATAAAAGTTTTCTAATAATTCAATAATAAAATAACATTAAAGCCAGGTATATATTTCTCTGCTGCTAAAAATATTACTTAAGAATTTTTGGTAATATAGCTATTAAGAGTACTGAACATTTTGAAGAAATAAAGTCTTTGGAATTATGTTCATTTGCATTCTTCTCTTGGGCTCTTCCATTTCTCTGAGAATGTCAATATTTATATTCTGGTCTATAAGGAAAACCTTCCATTTGAAGCACTGAATATTTCCATGTTTTCAGCCCTCCTCAAAGCTAATCATTAAGACTAAATAGAAAAGCATTCTAGATGAGATATAAGTATCATTCAACAGCAGAATGGAAAAAAATATATGAGCTTGACACTTATGTGAAAGTTTTTACTATTTAGAGAGAGGCTGAATTGAATAAAATTAGATCTTATTAAATTGTAAGGTACCAAACAATGATAACATGAACAAAAATTGTGGAGGAGAGAATTAGTTGAAAATCAGGGTTTTAAAGTGCATCTTAGCAATATGTATTTACAGGTAATATGTATTTACTCTCTTAATAATATGTCAATATCTATTGAAATTTGATTAATTTTGTCAATAGTTTTGTTAAATAATATAAGTTTGGTTTTCTTTGTGTGATCTGAGTTACTATTTCATACTAGTAAGACTATCTTAAATATATTCTAATGAAAGTTTTTTAGTTCCTGGCAGCTCTTTGTCTTTGTGTTTCTATTGCCCAGGACTGATTTTGAGATATAGCAAGTTTTCAGAAAAATACTTGTTGGGAGACTAAAAGTAGATCTCTGATATGCATCTAAACATGACAAGCTTTTGAGTCAAAGGTTTTTCAGGTCGTATGGATTCTAGAAGAAAACTATCCTTAGTTGGTCTGGGTTGGTATTAGTTTTCTTTGACGAGTAGAGATCATGGATATGCGTTCTACATTTGCTGTGGACAGGATGAGAAATACAGGGTGTGAGTGTTTCTATACACTATGAGGTGATAATTCCAAATTGTGTTTTTGGATCTTAAACTACTTTTAGATTTTCAAAGTTTAGATTTTAGTGCTTCTTAAATCCGATTCCTCCCTCTCCAGTACTTGTAACTATCAATTGTTAGGTCATTTTAAAGACTGGTTTTATTTTAAATTTACACTTTCCAAAACAAACTTCGTGTTCAGATGGTGTTAATTTAACACTGATATGCATTCTTTTGATATCTACAATTTCCTTTTAATGTTTAATTTTGTTTTACAAGTATTTATACTGTACTTGCTTTTTTATTTATTTATTTTTCATTACTTCTGACTTTTTGGAAGGTATTATCTCTACAGTTTCTTTGCTTGCTGAGTTTCGAGGTGTTATCTGTCTTTATCTTTGTAAACCCAGATTTATCTAAGACCCTGGCAGAATGTTGATTATCCTTTATGTCATGTGTTATTTATCTAGCTTCAGCAGTTAATACTGTTGGTGTTAGGAAATAAGTACAAGGCCACTTGCTTTATAAATATTCCTGACACTTTTATGCAGGTGTTGAAGGTAACAGAAGGCTTCCTATCTCAGGATAACTCAGTTATCTTTTCAATAGAAACTGTTGGCAGCTAATACAATTACAAGTTTCCAACATGCAGATGTGTGTGTGTGTGTGTGTGTGCATGTGTATGTGTGTGTGCATGTGTGTGTGTGCATGCATGTGCGTGAGTGCGTACATGAGAGAGACAGAAAGAGACAGAGACAGAAAGACACAGAGACAGAGACAGAGAGAGCTAGAGAGAGACATAGAGATAGTCAGAGAGACAGAGACAAACAGAGTCACAGACAGGGAAATAACATGACAGAGAGACAGAGACGGGATGAAAGAAAATTAAATTTACTTGTTGTTTTTGTTTAGACTGAATAAAATCCTTAGTAGCAGCAAGTATAGATTGCATACTAGAAATTGGCTCCAGTATAAAATGGTGTTTTCTTTCTTGTAAAATAAGATCCATTGATTGGTTCCTGATTCATTTTTTTTCATGTACTTCAAATATATCTGCAACCCACTGGAACAGAGGAAAAGCATACATTGGAGTCACATGTTGTAGCTACAAGAAGCCGTTTAGTCTTTATTTATCTTTTAACTTATATTGATTTGCCACCATCTAGGAGCAGAGACTTGATAAGAATGATCTTAAATATGGTTTCACAGAATGGAGCTGACTTACCTCCAGAAACAATTTTAGAAGTTGAGCATTTCTAGAAAAGAAATGCTCAACCCATAACTATTAGACATCAAGCCTACCTTTTCAGGTCTGCATATATCTTCTAGATCAATGCTGTGTAGTTGGTATGGTTTAAAGTAAAGTCTAAAGTGACTTAAATAGAACTGAGCAATCTGCTGTATACATACATGTATATAGTTTAGTATATAGTTTAGTACAAGAACCTTAATGTTTCTTTATGGCAAATACTGGAATTATGTTCTGAGAACATTATTTAAACAGAGTGAAGGAGAGAAGAAAAAGTTTAGTACAAGAACCTTAATGTTCCTTTATGGAAAATACTGGAATTATGTTCTGAGAACATTATTTAAACAGAGTGAAGAAGAGAAGAAAAATGGGAAGTACATTTTTTTCTTTCTAGTTTGAGATTTCTCTCCTTTTCTGGTAGTAGTTAATATCAAAATTTTATTCAGGAAACTAAACCTTATCTTCCCAATACTTGCAGATTTGATTTTTTTAACACCTCTGTCTGTGAGGGGGGGGGAATGACTGTATTATGCTAAGAAGTTTGAGAAATAACAATAAATTTCACCTCACAAAATCAATATATTTTATCTTTCAAGTTGCAAAGGCATGTTCTGGGACCTCAGTTGTGAAGTTGTCCTAGGATACCAGAGGAAGATAAGGAGCTTAGGAAAGACTAAAGAACCAGCCCTCAGTGAGGGCTGGATATTCTCCAGGGCAATAAGGAAGCTGTAGCTTTTTTTATATTCCCCCAGCTCACTGTACTTTTCTACTTTCTCTTTCTGCTTTCCTGTTCTTAGAGTATAGCTCATGGCTCTTAATCAGCTGGTGGGTTAATGTCTAAAATGTATTATTTGTATTTTTATTTCTTTGTACATTTCTTTGTTCCCTTTCTCCCTCCTTCCTTTTTGTTTTGTTTTTCAGGACAGGATTTTTCTACATAGCCCTGGGTGTCCTGGAACTAGTTCTGTTCACCAGGCTGGTCTCTAACTCACACTAGCCTGCCTTTGTGCCCCCTTCTCCTCAACTAGGTCTCTCTTGAATGCTGGGATTAAAGGACTGAGAAATATTTCTGCTAGATAAAGACAGAACTCTATAGGGGTAAAATGTGTACTCAAAATGTGAAAGAACAAAAAGAAAGAAAAAGGGGCTCAGGGAGAAAGGAGAGGTGGCAGATGTGGATAACTCGGGCAGGGTAGTCAGCTTTGTTTCCTGTATAGAGGCCATAGGTATGGAAAAGGAAGATTTCACTTTTAGTAAGGGGAATTTAACCCAGGATCTCATGAATGCTAGGCAGGCACTCTATAGTTGATCTGTATCTCTAATCTAGGATATATTTAAGAAATTTTATTGTACAATATTTTCCTAAACTCTGCAACAGATATATTTTCTGAATATACCAAATGGAAATTGTGCTTTTCACTGGAGGATGGGTTCCCAAACCATCTATATTGTCCAAATTATAATACCTTTGTAACTGTGGATCTCTGACTCAAAAGTATTTACTATATTCTACTTCTGACATACTACTTTGTAAAACTCATGCAGCAGCATACATGTGAAGATCAGAAAGAAAAAAATGTAAGCTGAGTATTCTGAAACTTTAGAACATTAGAGTGATCTGGAATATTTCTCAAAATTTACATTGCTGGGCTAGATTCTGGAAGTTTCTGACTCAGTAAGTCCAGGGAGAAGCCTGAGATTTTACATCTTTAACATTCTCTCAGGATCTTGAGCTATTTTGTATTGAGAATTGCTGGTTTTGCATTCCTTCTATTTAAGTACAGAAGCCAAGATTTTGAACTAGTTTGTCTGGCTACAGAACCCATTTTCTTCCCATTAGATTCTAATGCCTCTGCAATTCATGGCAGGAACTTTCAACCTGGATTGTACACTGGAGTCAATAGACATGGTTAAGAATGTGTACCCATACCCCAGGGTTCTTGAAGTTTTCAAGGATCAGTCAAGTTAAGATCAACACTCACAGTTATAAATAAGGACGCAAAGTCAGGTGTGCTGGTAGACATTTGTAATCCTATTGCTGGGAAGGTGGAAGACTGGCAGATCTCTAGGGCTCTTTGGCCAGCTAACATAGACTAACCAATAATCTCCAGGTCAGTGAGAAACCTTATCTCAGAAACAAGGTGGATGGCTCCTGAGAAATGTTCTGTAATAGTGACTTCTGGCCTTTACAAACATGCATGCACATGCTATGTACAAATACACTCACACAAAAATATATTCCCTCCTTTCAGACACATAAACCATGGAGTGGAATTTAAATATTTGGATCATCAAAACCTCGTGTGTGTGTGTGTGTGTGTGTGTGTGTGTGTGTGTATGTGTATGTGTGTGTGTACAACTGTTCTAGCTCAAAGCCTAAAGTGGCTAATTTTTTAAAAATTCATTGGTGTTCTTGCTTGGTTCATTTAGTTAAGGATTATGTTGTTTTAATAATATGGCAATTCTTGGTTTCCCATGATTTCTGTAGTCCTGGGTAGTTGGCTTGGTTTGTTGAGCTGGTCTTTAGACCAACTAGAGAGCTATTGGTTACTGCCAGGGTATATGTGCCACTATTACAGTCTTAGTGTCATGCTGGTCATGTTGTTCATAGGACAGTTGGTTGCTTCTATTCTTTGGAAGCTTGCATGGTACCTTCTAGTACCACTAAAGCAAGTACTCAGGGAGGAAATTTTCAGATCACTTCCAGATCAGAGAACTCTGGCCCCAGTTTCTGAAATACATGGTACTTTCAGTTATGGGGACCTAACTTCTATCTCTGGGGAGCAATGAGAACAACTGCAATAGTTGACAATTGGGAGTCCCTTGGATAACCCTAACCAACTTAAAAGAGGGTTCTCATGCCTGACCTTGGGGTCTTTGTTAGATAGTCTTTGGTAGGTGTTGCAGGGAGCATTGTCAGACCAGACAGAAAATTTTTATTTAAACCCATCAACTTGTGAGTGTTATAGGTATTTCTGGGTGGAACTTAATAGTATGATTTATTTCTTCTCCAGACATCCTTACTGTCATTTATCCTCCCCTTTTCTTTTGTGTTTATCTCCCTCCCCATCCCTAGCTTGAGTTCCCTCTTTTTCAATCTCCCCAATGAGATTATTGTGCCCTATTATTCCCACTACTCCTATAATGGATTCTTTTTATTTGATTCCGAACCACATTCTAAATGTTTGTCCTGTCCAGAGATAAATTTATTCTTTACCACTTATCAAGGAAACTTTTTTTTTTTTTGCAACACATGGAGACCATTACAGAAAACTACAATTAATCAAAATACAATTGTGGATCCCAGCCCCAAATGATACATCTATGATATATGATATAAACTAAGGTTCAGAGATCATTGCAGAAGAGAGAGCAAAAAGATTGTAAAAGCTAGCTGAATAGGACATTTGCTGTAAGATTGTGTCTCCTAGGAATATCAGAAGTTCTACCCATAAAATCTTAATAGTGTTACCTCTTAAGCATGAGCTAAACAAGAATAAAGGACAGGGGAAAGGTCTGGAGACCTCAGCCCTAAACAAAGAACTACAGGCAACTGAGTAATGAAGAGGGCAGAAGAAAATCTTCCCTAGGAAACAACAGCCCAATTGTTTATCTAGTATCAAGCAGGCCAACAGTTAGCCCTGAATATATATAACATTATATCGACTGAACAGGTTGCACAGTTAATGAAAAAAACAGGTCATGAATTGATAAAGAGCAAGAAGGGGTATTTGGGAAGGTTTGTAGGGAACAAAGGGAAATGATGTAATGATAATCTCAAAAACAAAGTAAATAATACGTTTTAATTGGTATATATTCATTGAATACAGTAATGGGTTATATAAGGAGATTTCCTTGATTTATTTATTTACTTTATGCATATGAGTACACCACCATTGCACAGAGACACCAGAAGAGGACACCAGACTTCATTACAGATGGTTGTGAGCCACCATATGGCTACTGGGAATTGAACTAAGGACCTCTGGAAGAGCAGTTGGTACTCTTAACTGCTGAGCCATCTCTCCAGGACATTTTCATACACATATAAAGTACTTGAAGTACTTCATAGTCTCTTACTCTCCTCTTCTTAATTTTTTCATTTTCTCTCAATTCTTTTTATTCCCACAATTTGTTTCTACTTTCATGCCATATATACACACATAATTTTATTAGTCTAAGATCTTGAAACTAAAAACAAGAAAAATCTATATATGTCTTTCTGAGACTGAAACAGTTCACTTAATGTGATGATCTCTAGTTGTATCTGTGTTTTGCAAATTACATATTTTTCTTCTTTATGTCTGAAAAAATCCAGAATGTATGCATATTATAGCTTTGTTTTATTATGCTTTATTGTTGCTGTAATAAAACACTCTGGCTACAAACAATTTGGAGGAGGAGAAGGTTTATTTCAACTTACCCTGTACATCACTGAGGGAAGTCAGAACAGGAACTCAAGATAGCCACCTGGAGGCTGGAGCCATGGAGGAATGCCGCCTCCTGGCTTGCTCTTTAACTAGCTTTCCTATATAACTCAGCCAGGGCCTACCTTCCTAGAGGTGGTACTGCCTGAAGTAGATTGAGCCCTCACACATCAATCATCAGTCAAGATAATTTCTCACAGATAGAGCTACGATCCAACATGATCAAGGCAATTCTTCACTTGAAGTTTCTGCTTCCCAGGTAGCCTTAGATTATGTCAAGTTGGCAATAAAAATGAATCAGTTCAGTTTTCTTGTTTTTTATTTAATTTTTAAGTTAATTATTAAGTTGTAAAATACTAAGTGGATGTGTGATTTGTCTGCATGTATATCTATGTACTGTGTACATGCTTGGTGTCTGAGTAGGCCAGAAGAAGGTGTTGGAGCCTATGGAACTGGAGTTATAGACTGTTGTGAGCCTTCATGTAGGTGATGGCAACTGAACCCTGGTCTTCTAGAAGAGTATTTAATCACTAAGTCACCTCTTTAGCTCCTGTACAATTTCTTTTACCCATTCCTTTGGTGATAGACACATAGGCTGGTTCTTTACCTCAGCTATTATTGATAGAGCTTCAGTAAATACTGATATACAAGTTTCTCTTGTATGTGGTATGTTGACTGTCCTTTTGGTGTTCTGATAATAGGTATGTCTCTCAATTTTTGGTTTTCAAAGAACTTTCACACTGATTTCCATAGTGGCTGGAGTAATTTATATTCTTATCAGCAGTAGGTAAGGGTTTCCTATTGTCTGTATCTTAGTCATCACTTATTTTTTAATGACTCCCTGTAGTTTTTTATTGCATTTTTCTGATGGTTATGACTGAATATTTTTTGATGTATTCATTTGCAATTTCTTTTTTCACATATTGAAAGCTATCTATTCTTTTAGAATCTTTTGAATACTTTGATGTTTTGTTATTTAATTCTTTAAAAAAATTCTTCATTATGTTATAGATATTAATTTCATTTTAGATAGCTAGCTATCTTACCCTATTCTCTATGATGTCTTCTTCCTGGAGAAAAAATGAAAAGGGGAAATTCTTTAGAACACAATCCTCTTTTATTTAATTGCATCTGAAGTTATTGCTGTTTAAACTTCCACACTTTGGAAGGAGTTCAAACAGTTTTAGAAAACATTTGACTAAACCAATCTGCCTATGGAACTGTAGGGATAGACCCTGCAATGCTTATACAGTATTCATCCCATATAAACAATTTAACAGCACTAATAAACAAACTTCCCTTAGGTTATATAGCTACCACACTACCTAAAGGGTATTTAGTTCCAACTAGTCTGATGTCTGCATATGGAATTACTGAAAGCGGATGAATAACCTGAAACTATTAGAAGAGAAATAAAGGGACAAAACATGGGTATGGGTGAGGACTCTCTCAGTAGGATACTAGTTGCATAGAAAGTCATGACAACAATTGACTAATGGGGCCAAGTGAAATGAAAAGGTGAACAGCAGAGGAAACAGTCCAGGGAGGAGACAGCCTAGAGAATAAGATAAGATCTTAAAAATGTGTCTATTTTTATGGCTTCTCTCTGCTTGTGGTGCTGATTTTTTCTTTTTTTGTAAAATTCTGTCCTCTTCTTTGAATATATGAATGTTTTCTTGGAAATGTATAATGTTTTCTAGAAAACAAGTTTATACGACTTATAAAATGAGTTTTATTCTATCATGTAAAACAGTAGTATGTTGCATTCTGAGATTTTGGAATAAGCTAAATCCAGGCTGTGAGCCATAGGGCATGATCCAGTGAGCTGATTTCCACAGACTGTGCACATCTGAAAGGCAAGGTACCAGAGCACTGGATGTAAATTTCCTAGGCACAACATTATTTCCATTTTGTTATTTTTAGACTTCTCCATCACTCTTCTGCTGTTGTTGGTGATGTCATAGCTTTATACCTTTTCCTTTATACTTTTCTATACTTATTTCCTTTTCCTTGGCTTCTGGTTCTCTGAAGACGACAAAAGGGTTCTGGGTTCTTAATGTCAGGTGGAGTACCACCTAGCTGCAGGAGACTTATTTTATAATTCAGCCTGTGGTTTTACTTTCAAATGAAGTTTTACACTGGCACAAGTAAGGGGAAACAGGCCTCTTGAATGCAGAAGATATTTTTCAGAATACTTTGTATTAAGCACAGGGACACTATGATTCTGGACAGTCCTGTGTTAGGTTGGATAAAACTACCCTTCTTCCAAAGATGCACGTGTTTCAGTTTCCAGAAGCTTAATGATAAAAGAGAACTCCTTTTTACATGTGAGATTATCTTGAAATTATTGGAAGATTATCTTGGGTTATCTAAATTGGTCCAATATACTTAGAATGTTTTTTTTTCAAGAAGTAGTTAGAATAGAATCAGAAAGACAGTTATTTAGTGTTTTCTCTCATATGCAGAATTTAGATTAAAATTATACATATAAATATGTATTCATATATGTGTTTGTATGGATCATAAAACTAGAAATATGATAATGAAAAGAGAGGAAGAAATCTTAAGAGATTTGAGAAATTTTGATGATCATCAAACACATGGAACAAGAAAGGAAAAGTTTGGAATAATGAGAGGAAGAAAGAGAAATAGATGAGGCATGAGAAAGAGCAGAGATGGGGAGATTAAAGGAGAACAAAGTATGATAACATATGTGTAAGAATGCCATGATAAGACCTAATACTTTGTATACTAATCTAAAATATTAATAATAAAATAAGTGAGTCAGTAGATTTCATGACAAAGGTGACAAGAGGGATGAAAAACTATGTGCTAAAGATTACAGGAAGACTCTACGAAAGTGAAGGATATAGATTCTCCCCTGACATGAACTTTCTCCCTCATTTTGACCTATGACTGCTGAATGAGGGAGTTAAAATATCTTCAGTTATTTGTTAGAGGCCACAGGAAATTAACAGGTGAGTGGCCCTCGGAGCACTGGGTTCTCAGAATCTTTAAGCAGAGTGGTTAGAGCTTCTGGCCCCTTCATAGATGCTCTGGTGCTGTTGCTTCATGTTGTTTCGTTCTCTGTACTTGAGGTTGATAAGACATTCAGCCATGTCTTAGAAAAGAGGAGGTGAATACCAGTTATGGCCTAGGTAAACTGTTAAGGCCTAAGCAACTGTTACCTGTCTAGCTGGCCATTTTGTGCTGTTACTAATGTCATAAAGAAGCTTTCTCAAATACTGTTACTGCTGTTACTAGTATGTTCTATGCTTTTGTGTTCTTAGAAACCAACCACAATGATACTACTTTGTATAGTTAGTCACAATAAGCTTAGACCAGAACCAACTATCCAGCAGCACTTCCTGCACCTATGTATGTACTTTCATGGTTTCTTGTCTTAATAAGCTGCTCCTAGGATAGACTCCAACATAAGAGAGACACCTACACCAATATAAGAACCTATTTGGAATAAGATTTCCATTTTGCATAGGGGTCGAGTAAAGTTTAAGTTCCCAAGAGAGGTTGAGAAAGTTTTAGTTCCCAAGACCTCCCTGGCAGCTGACATTCTACTTGGCAGAGACATGTTCTTGGGTAACTAACATCTGGCTGGCAAGTTAAGACATGTCCCCTGCTACAATTGAACACCCTAACCAATGGGAACAGGGTAAGTGTACAACAAAGACATGTTCTAAAAATAATCCCCTACTCAAACATATGACCCTTTGGGGCCATTCTTATTTGAACCACAGCAAGAAACTTATCCCAGATACAGGTAAGTAAAGCCTGATTAATTAGCCATTCATGACTTTTCCTGGTGGTTGCTACTGGTGATCTTAGAAATTCAATAGGACTAAAGATAATCTATTATATGTATAGAAAAGAGGCTTCCTGGCTCATGAAAAAGAAAGCACAGCCTATTGGAGTGGTCCTTAGATAATGAAGGAGACTAATTTTAGAAGAAAATTGTTCCTGAAAACATCAGAACAGGTGGACAGGAAGAACCTCAGACTTACATCATATAATCAACATACAACTGCTTGTTACACAAGATACTTGTTTATTCAAAACCAATTTAAATTGGCTACTGTCTACAGCCAGAATTGTTTTGTTAAAACACTTTTTTTCATGACTGATTCCTTGGCATACAGTAAATATGAATTTAATTACAAGGAAGTGCAACACATTTTAAGCAGGGAACACTCATCTTGGGCAAATGACATGTCAGTTATCAAATAACATTGAGTTGTTCTCAATTTGAAGATTTTAAGAATTCCTATATTGCAGCATTACTGTGAGAATTCAGTTCATACCTAGGAAGCCACTTTGGAAATTCAGATTTGACAACAGGCTAGAAAATAAGGAATTTGTCTTCCTGGTACTATGTTTCAAACACTGTTTTAGTAACTATGAGAAAAATACCTTTTTTCTTACTTATTTTTGTCTGTCAAAAGTCAATTAATATCAAATATTGCTATTTCTTCAAGATAATCAACGCATGCTCATTTGAATTAAAAAAAATCACATGGGGATTGCAGTGGTAAGGCACAAGTGGGTGGTAGGTACACAGAGGCCTGCCTGCTGCCACTTCATGCAGTGGGGGCAGAGAAGGTCACCCAGAGGGCTGCCAGCTTTGCAGCTGGAGCCACTACAATGTGGAAGTATGTGATGGACAGATGGGAGAGAAAGAGAAGAAGAACAATTTGAGCATTATGAAGAGAGATGAATCTGAAAATGGGAGGCTGGAGAGAAATAGTTTCTTGTGAGAAGCCAGCTCCACTACCTGAGGCCATGGTGAAGTCCCAGTCTGGGTCTGTGGCCACAAAGCAGCAAGGATCATTGGATATCTATGACTGATATTATCATTAGAAGCTGTGAGGACTCCTTGGTCTGGGCAGCTATCTGAGACCACATTGATGTGTAGAACTGGCCTTACCTTTCAGTGACTCTGATATTCGAGGTCCTGCATCTTGCCTGAGTAGCAGAAGAGAGCTATCGTTGGTTGTTCTGTGTGCTCAGGTGAGTCGGCCTAGAGGATGAGAGTGAAGCATGATTGGCTCAGCTCCTTGCTTTGCAGGCTGCAGCACTTGGGAGAGTGAACCCCACCCCTGGACTGGGCAGCAAGTAGGGCTGACTCTTGAGGCAGAGGTGCCAGTTAGTTCACTCTGTGAGCACAAGAGCACGAGAGCTGACCTTGACTCCTACCGGCATTCAATAAAAAGTTGAAAAAAATCCCACATGGGTTATGAGCATTATCTTTCTAGAGCAAGAATATAAGCTCCTTGAAGTCATTTACCAATCTGATATACTGCTCCATTTTAAGTGGTATTCTTTTTTTTGTGTGAGTAGTTTCATTTTATGTCGGAAATCTGACTATTAAGGACTTTTAAGGAGCTGTGCTGAGGATTAGTCATATATGAATAAAGTGAAGTAATCTGTTGGCAATGTCTGTGTCTGAGATGGAACAGGAGCTGGAGAAACTTCTGATAGTATCCATTAATGACTTTTATCTTAATTGAAGATCATGTAGCTTGGGTGAAGGGGATTCTAAGTGCCTGTGTGCTGGCTCTGGGTATTTGTGAATAGGGGTGGCTTTATTGTGAATAGGTGATAGTTATACAAGTGCAACTTTTCTTATCATTTTTTTTTGGTTCTTTTTATTGTATGTTTTCTAGTTTTCTTCAAACAAAACTTCCAAACCTTGTAGTGGATACATTGGGGTTTAGGTTTAATCTCAGTTTGGATTGTCCCCTATTCCCTATACCAAATATAATGTGTAAATAAAATGCTGTCAGCATCCAAGAAGATTTGTAAACACCTAAGATTCCCTGCCCTTTGGCCCACAAATCTTATATAATTCCATTCCTTTGCTTGGATAAAGGACATGTGAATATATGTGATGTGATTTAAACTTGAAATATTCCTTACATACTCATGTGTCAGAACATCTGGTTCCCATCTGGCAATGCTGTTTTGGGATCTTATGCAAGCTTTAGGACATAGGGCCTGACCAGTGGAAGTAGATCACTAAAAGAAGGTCTTTGAGGAAATATTATCTCTGGTTCATTCTTTTAACATCTCTCTGACTTCTGATCTGCCAAAATGTGGTGACCTTCTGGCACATGTTCCCTTGACATGCCTTTCCCACCACAATGGTCTGAAAAAAATACATCTTTCTTTTCTTAAGTTGCTCTGCACAGGTATTTTGTCACAGAGAAGAGAGAAAAGTAATGAATACAAATGTCGTCCCTATGATGATATTCTGTTGTGACAAAAGTAAAGTAATTTTGTAGATGTAATTAAGGATCAAAATCTACTGATGAAGTTAGTATAAGGCAGGAGATCTTATTCCAGTGTATTAATGGTTTGGATTTGAGATCTCTACCCTCCCACCCAGTTCATGTGATTGAACAGTTGTTCTCACATGTTGGTACTATTTTGGGAGGTTGGAGTAGAACTGTGGGGACTGTGGCTTCACTAGAGTTGACAGTGATGAACCTTGAAAATATTAATGACTTTGCCTCCAGTTCCTGGTCTCTGCTTCCCAATTTAGCAAAATCTAACAAGCTGTGTTGCAAGAGTCCCATTCATTCATGGAATCATCCAGCCACCACACCATCCCAGCAGGATGGACTGATTCTGCTTAAACCAAACTGTTAGCTAAAAATTATTCCTCTCTCCCTTAAGGTGCTGCTGGCATAAATTTGGTCATAGTGATATAAAAGTAACTAATACAAAGTGAAAATCTACATCAGAGGAACTAGAGAACTGGATCCTTCCTGAAGAAGCAGATAGACTGCTGGTATCAAGGAAGGGTGTTTTAAGAGGACTTGCAAGAGAAAGGGATGTACCCCAAAGGCAGCCTCTAGGATTTGAGAGCAGCCTCAGGTGACAGCCATTGGGAAAGCAGGGACCTCAGTGTGGATTTTAGACCTGTAAAGAGGAAAGCATGGTTTACATTCTCACTCAAGGCTGGGTGAAACTGGACACGGCCTGGAAGTAAACTCTGCTTATAGATATGTGTTATGGTTTGTACATACTCGGCCCAGGGAGTGGAACTATTAAAAGATGTGGTATGTTGGAGTAGGTGTGGCCTTGTTGGAGTCCGTGTATCATTGTGGGTGTGGGCTTTAAGACCCTCATCCTAGCTGCCTGGAAGCCAGTCTTCCACAAGCAGCCTTCAGATGAAGATGTAGAACTCTCAGCTCCTCCTGCACCATACCTTCCTGGATGCTGCCACGCTCTTGCCTTGACAATAATAGACTGCACCTCTGAGCCTGTAAGCCAGACCAATTAAATATCGTCCTTATAAGAGTTACTTTGGTCATGGTGTCTGTACACAGATGTAAAACCCTTACTAAGACAATATGTAAACTTTGAAGAGAGTCCATGTTCCAGAATATGGCATAATGCATTGCTTCTTTGTACTACTCATAGAGGCCAGCAATAAAATGCTGAGACTTTTGAATCATGGAAATGGAAGAATTATTTTAGCTTCAAACTTGTTGTTTCATTGAAGAAAATTCACATAATTGCTAAGTATGGGACAAAAGGGAGAGTGGAAGAAACAGACATTCTACATGGACTTTGGATTGATGATTAGAAAACCATGGCTTACATTTTCACTTAATAAATGTGCACAAATTGTATCCTAAATCCATCTGTGTGCACCAAGACATCCATCAGTTTTGCTTCTGCTGGTGTGAGCAGCATAGAAGCGATATAGTTGCTTATGATTTTTGCCACAGCAAAGGCATTCCCTGGCCATGTAAGACATTTTTGTTATTTTTTCTAAGAAAAATATGATAGTATATATCAGAAGTAAACTTCCTATGATATTACTACCTTAACAAACACAACTTTTCCCAGTACTCCTTCAATTTTAGTTACATATGAACAAAATCTTTCAGATGGATGTCACATAAACAGAAATCTGCAGTATTTAACATTACATAACAATATTTTATTATTCTTCATAGGTTTTTTAATCATTAAATGATATTGTTAGTGAATTGACACATTAAGATTTCCATAGTAATTTTCTACTATTGGAAATAATGGAAATGATTTATTTTGGGAATTTTTGTCTGTTACTGTAGATAATATTTATTCTCGACATTGAATTTCATGTTTCTCTAATTACCTAATGATTTTAGAATGTGCATCTGATAATGGTACTACTGATGAAACGGGACTAATCCAATCCTCCATTTTTTTCAATATCGAACCCTACTGTAGTATGTTTCTTAATTTCAACATAATTTCGCCAATTTTAGAAGTTTATCTGTACATGTATGTCTATATTATATTCCAAAAGCTAACTTTATTGAGGTATAACTCTTCTAACAAGATACACTGTGAGCTATTCAAGAAAACGTCACAATTTTATTAGCAGTCACACAATTTGCTACAATCAAGTTACAAAGTCTTTTAGTAGCTCCCTTGATTTTCTTGTGTCATTGCCCCATGAAAACACCAATATGTTTTTTGTTTTACCAAAACAAACAGTCTGAAACTGTATAGTCTATATCTTTTTTTGGTCTGTCTTATCTTGTTTGACAAAATACTTTTTCTATTCTTCCTGTATTGTGTGTATTAGTAAGCTTGCTCTTCATATGCAAAATGTGTACACAACTTTTAATTCTTTATTCATTCTTCTGATATTGAACATGTCTGATGATTCTGGCTCTTGGGTACTATTCATAAAGCTGATTTAAGAATTTTTTGTAAATTAGCCCTCTATCAGATGTAGGATTGGTAAAGATTTTTTCCCAGCTTGTTGGTTGTCGTTTTGTCCTACTGACAGTGTACTTTACCTTACAGAAACTTTGCAATTTTATGAAGTCCCATTTGTCAATTCTTGATCTTAGAGCATATGCCATTGGAGTTCTGTTCAGGAACTTTTCCCCTGTGCCCAAGTATTCGAGGCTCTTCCCCACCTTATGTTCTATTAGTTTCAGTGTATCGGGTTTTATGTGGAGGTCCTTTATCCACCTAGACTTGAGCTTTGTACAAGGGGATAAGAATGGATCAATTTTCATTCTTCTACATGTTGTCCTCCAGTTGAACCAGCACCATTTGTTGAAAATGCTGTCCTTTTTCCACTGGACAGTTTTAGCTCCTTTGTCAAAGATCAAGTGACCATAGGAGTGTGGGTTCATTTCTGGGTCTTCAATTCTATTCCATTGATCTTCCTGCCTGTCTCTGTACCAATACCAGGTAGTTTTTTTTATCACTATTGCTCTGTAGTACAGCTTGAGGTCAGGGATGGTGATTCCTCCTGAAGTTCTTTTATTGTTGAGAATAGTTTTCACTATCCTGGGTTTTTTGTTATTCCAAATGAATTTGAGAATTTCCTTTTCTAACTCTGTGAAGAATTGAGTTGGGATTTTAATGGGAATTGCATTGAATCTGTAGATTGCTTTTGGCAAGATGGCCATTTTTATTATATTAATCCTGCCAATCCATGAGCATGGGAGATCTTTCATCTACTGAGATCTTCTTCAATTTCTTTCTTCAGGGACTTGAAGTTCCTGTCATATAGGTCTTTCACTTGCTTGGTTAGATTCACACCAAGATATTTTATATTATTTGCAACTATTGTGAAGGGTGTCATTTCCCTAATTTCTTTTTCAGTCTGTTTATCTTTCATTTAGAGGAAGGCTACTGATTTGTTTGAGTTGATTTTATAACCAGCCAATTTGCTGAAGTTGTTTATCAGGTTTAGGAGTTCTCTGGTGGAAGTTTGGGGGTCACTTAAGTATACTATCATATCATCTGCAAATAGTGATATTTTGACTTCTTCCTTTCCTATTTGTATCCCTTTGACTTCTTTTTGTTGTCTAATTGCTCTGGCTAGGACTTCCAGTACTATATTGAATAGGTAGGGGGAGAGTGGGCAGCCTTGTCTAGTCCCTGATCTTAGTGGGATTGCTTCAAGTTTCTCCAATATATACAAGGAACTCAAGAAATTAGCCTCCAGACAACTAAATAACCTTATTAAAAAATGGGGTATAGAGCTTAACAAAGAATTTTCAACGGAGGAAACTTGAACGGCCAAGAAGCACATAAAGAAATGTTCAGTATCCTTAGTTGTCAGGGAAATGCAAATCAAAACAACCCTGAGATTCCATCTCACACCAGTCAGAATGGCTAAGATTAAAAACTCAGGTGATAGTAGATGCTGGCGAGGGTGTGGAGAAAGAGAAACACTCCTCCATTGTTGGTGGGACTGCAAGATGGTGCAACCACTTTGGAAATCAGTGTGGCGGTTTCTCAGAAAATTGGACATAGTATTACCTGAGGATCCAGCTATACCACTCCTAGGCATATACCCAGAAGATGCTCGAACATATAACAAGGACATATGCTCAACTATGTTCATAGTAGCCTTATTTATAATAGACAAGAGCTGAAAAGAACCCAGATGTCCTTCAACTGAGGAATGGATTAAAACAATGTGGTATATTTACACAATGGAGTATTACTCAGCTATTAAAAACAATGAATTTGAGAGTTTCCTAGGTAAATGGATGGAACTAGAAATTATCATCCTGAGTGAAGTAAGCCAATCACAAAAGAACACACATGGTATTCACTCACTGATTATTAGATATTAGCCCAGAACCGTGAAATGCCCAAGATGCAACTCATAGGCCACATGAAGCTCATGAAGAAGGAAGACCAAGTGGGGGTGATTCGGTCCTTCTTAGAAGGAGCAACAAAATACTCAAGAGAGCAAATATGGAGACACAGTGAGGGACAGAAACTGAAGGAGGGGCCATCTGAAGACCATTCCACCTGAGTTTCCAGCCCATGTGCAGTCACCAAAGGTAGATGCTGATGTGGAAGTCAGGAAGTGCATGCTGATAAGAGCCTGATATGGATGTCTCCTCAGAGGTCTTCAAGAGTCTGACATTCAGAGGCAGATGCTCACAACTAGCCATTGAACTGATAATGGGGTTCCCAATGGAGGAGTTAGAATGAAGGCCACTGGAGCTGAAAGAATTTGAGGCACCATGAGGAGAGCAACAATACCAACCAACCACAGCTCCCAGGGTCTAAACCACCAGCCTGGGAGCACTTAGGGGGGGGATCCAGGGCTTCTGCTGAATAGTAAGAGTGGAGGGCCCTGCTGGGCATAGGTGGAAGAAGAGATCCTTGACCTCATGAAGGCTGGACGCCCCAGGGGCTGGGAATTTTGAGGGTGGGGAGGTGGGAGTGGGGGGGTAGGTAGGGGTTACATCTGCAGAGAAGAAGGAGGAGGGGTGAGGGGATAGGGGTTCCTGGTTGGGTGGGGGATGGGGTAAGGGGACAACATATGAAATGTAAATAAAACATCCAATAAATTTTTTTTTTTGTGATAGTAAATGTTTTCAGTTCTCTTAGATATTTTCTTTAAAAATAGGTGGCTGGATTATATAAAGAACAAGTAGAAAAGGAGCATACTATTAACTAGAGTTTCTCAGCTTGTTCATACCATAAAAGGCATGGGTCAGAGTTCATTCTTGCCATCCAATAACTTTACCAACACTTGATATTATCAATATTTTATTTTAACTATTCTAGTAGTCAAAGATTGATGTCTCATTATATTTTGTCATTTAATTTTGATATAAATTTTAGAATGTTTTATTATATACTTATTATACATTGCAATATTTCCATACATGTACACAATATATTTTGGTCATATTTCTCTAGCCCTCTCTTGTCCTCCTCCCACCTCTTTTGCTACTCTTCCTTCCTCCTTTCCCATTTATGGCCTGGTATGCGATAGTCAATTATTCTTGATACTTATTACTATACTTACTCTAGTAATCATTGTCAGTTACCACTGTCCACTGCAAAAATGAGTTTTTCTGACCAAAGCTGACAGTGGCCATAATTCATGGGCATAAACATAATGATCTAGAAGAAAATGTGACAGGTGCATTGGTTCCATTTAGCACCACAACTTCTGAAGCTTCTGATATGATCCCTATGTACAGTTTTAAGATGAAAATCTGGCCAGGAATCTTAATTTATATTACTATAATAACAATAAAAGAGACACCATACTTTGAAGAAGAAAAAAGAGACAATAAACTTGTATTTATCATACAAGAAAGTATCAATCTTTGCCATTCTGACTGGTGTGAGATGGAATATCAGGGTTGTTTCAGTTTGCATTTCCCTGATGAATAAGGATGTTGAACACTTCTTTAGGTGCTTCTTGGCCATTCAATATTCCTCAGTTGAAAATTCTTTGTTTAGCTCTGTACCTCAGTTTAAATCAGGTTATTTGATTGTCTAGAGTCTAATTTCTTTAGTTCTTTGGATACCTTGCATATTAGCCCTGTATCAGATGTAGGATTGGTAAAGATCTTTTCCCAATCTGTTGGTTGCTACTTTGTCCTAATGACAGTGTCCACTGCCTTGCAGAACCTTTGCAATTTTATGAGGTCCCATTTGTCAATTCTTGATCTTAGAGCATAAGCCATTGGTGTTCTGTTCAGGAACTTTTCCCCTGTGCCCATGTGTTCAAGGCTCTTCCCCCACTTTCTCTTCTATTAGTTTCAGTGTGTCTGGTTTCATGTGGAGGTTCGTGATCCACTTGGACTTGAGTTTTGTACTAGGAGATAAGAATGGATCAATTTGCATTCTTCTACATGCTGGCCTTCAGTTGAACCAGCACCATTTGTTGAAAATGCTGTCTTTTTTCCACTGGATGGTTTTAGCTCCTTTGTCAAAGATCAAGTAACCATAGGTATGTGGGTTCATTTCTGGGTCTTCAATTCTATTTTATTGATCTTCTTGCCTGTCTCTGTACCAATACCATGCAGTTTTTATCACTATTGCTCTGTAGTATAGCTTGAGATCAAAGATGGTGATTCCCCCAGAAGTTCTTTTGTTGTTGAGAATAGTTTTTGCTATCCTGGGTTTTTTGTTATTCCAAATGAATTTGGGAATTGTTCTTTCTAACTCTGTGAAGAATTGAGCTGGAATTTTGATAGGGATTGCATTAAATCTGTAGGTTGCTCTTGACAAGATGGCCATTTTTACTATATTAACCCTGCCAATCCATGAGCATGGGAGATCTTTCCATCTTCTGAGTTCTTCTTCAATTTCTTTCTTCAGGAACTTGAAGGTCTTGTCATACAGATCTGTCACTTGCTTGGTTAGATTCACACAGAAGTATTTTATATTATTTGTGACTAGTTTGAAGGGTGTCAACTCCCTAATTTCTTTGTCAGCCTGCATATCCTTTAAGTGGAGGAAAGCTACTTATTTGTTTGAGTTAATTTTATACCCGGCCACTTTGCTGAAGTTGTTTATCAGGTTCAGGAATTCTCTGGTGGAAGTTTTGTCATTGATGCTGCAGATACTGCTGCTAAAATTACCCATGGCCTAAGGTCAGTATTTCTATTTTGGTCAAGCTTCAAGAATGGCATATATAGCTTGATAATCCTAGCTTTTTTTGTCCTGGGGATACTTTTATTTCTGCTCATCACATTATAGCTTGTCTTTAACAACATCAACATGTTGGCAGCCAAAATACATGGCTTGAACCTGAAATTGGACCCCCATTCAGAGTTATTAAACTAATGGGCTGGCAAGACAAGGATGGGTAAGATTCTGCACAGTCTTACCAACCTAAGACATCAGTGCATTGCTTTTGATAATGCATATTCCATGACATGTAAGGAAGGCATTCTTGTCAGAATGACCTAAGACAGGCTCAGTCTTGTTTATGAAATAAAAAAGGGGGAGAAGTAAAGAGCTTTTGGGGCTGCTTGGCAAGAATCTGACATGGGCCAAGGACAAGGAAATGGGCTGTTTGGCAGGAATATGACATTGGCCAAGGACAAGGAAGTGGGCTTCAGGCAGGAATCTGACATTAGGCTAGAACGAAGAAGTAATTTCAGGCAGGAATCTAAATCTTAGGCTAGAACAAAGAAATAATTTCAGGTAGGAATATAAATTTTAGGCTAGAACAAGGTAGTAGGCTTCAGTCATGAAAATGACTTTGGGCTAGGACAGGGAAGTTGGCTCAGATATTTTGGCTATCCTGATAAGCCCTTAGAAACAGTGATCATGGGAGTGTTCACAGAATTGTTTAATGCATTGCTTGTTCTTTGACTATTTGTGTTTATTGTTTTGCTTGTTCCTTGACTATTAGGATCTATTGTATTGGTAGTTCCTTAAACTAGAACTGACCTTAAAACTTGCATGTAATTAAAATGGTATAAAAGCATAAAGGAAGAGGTGGGATGGGATAAGGAGGTTCTAGCGAGGGGAAATGTGGAAAAGGGATGGCATCTGAAAAGTAAATAAATAAAATATCCAATAAAAAAAGGAAAAAGAAGGTATCAAAATATAGACATTTTGATTAGTCAGAACTGCAAGAGTCACTTTCACTCACATGAGGCCTCAGATGCACAGGAGAGCTACACAGAAATTCTTTTATTTTAGTCTGTAAAAATATGAAAACATTCCCAATATTGTGCTGATAAAGGCTGCAGAAATAAATATGAAATGACACTTCTTAGATAGACTTTTACTCAGTAAAGCTAAAACCAAAAAGAATAGAGCTGAATATTCACCAATTTTCTACAATGATTTCTCTTCCAATTTTTATGAAGGGCTTGTGTTAGCATCTAGATTACAATCATAGGAGTAGAAAGGACAAAGCCAATCTTCTGACTGCCTGCACAGGAAGTAAGAGAAAGCCAGTATGAACTCCTTAGTCAGCAATGATCTTTCCCAAAGTCCTTGGACTCTAGTGTATACGTGTTTCATAAATGCTCAGGAGGTGATCCCTAGACTTTATAAAGACAATCTCCTATGCTATGGAAATTAGCTTACTGCTTTATGCAAAACTTGACAAAATGTATAGAAATATGGAAATATGTATGGACTTAATTTTTAAAAAATATTTATTTATTTTATAATTATATAAGATATATATATATATATATATATATATATATATTTACAGTATAGCTATTGCCCCACTCCTAGTTCCTCCTTCTACAGTTCTTCATCCCATTCCTCTTCCCCCACCCCTGTCTCCAAGAGGATTTCCCTCCCTGACCAAGCTTCCCCATTCTCTGGGGCCTCAAGTCTGTGGAGGGTTAGGCACATATTCTCCCATTGAGGTGAGGCCAGACAGGGCAGTCCTCTGCAATATGTGTGTGTGTGTGTGTGTGTGTGTGTGCGTGCGTGTAGGGGAGGTAAAGGGACCTGGGACCAGCTTATGAATGCTGCCTGGTTGGTGGCTCAGTGTCTAAGAGACCTCAGGGGTCCAGTTAAGTTGAGACTGCTAGTCTGCCTACAGGGTAGCCCTCCTCCTTAGTATCTTCTAGCTTTCCCTAATTCAACTACAGAGGTCCCTGACTTCAGTCCAATGGTTGAGTGTAAGAATATGCTTCTGTCTCAGTCAGCTGCTTATTGGGCCTCTCAGAGGACAGCCCTGCTAGGCTCTTGTCTGTAAGAACACCACAGCATCAATAATAGTGTCAGGCCTTGGGGCCTCCCCTTGAGATGGATCCCAAGTTGGGCCAGTCATTGGACTATCTTTCCCCCAGCCTCTTCTCCATATTTGTTCCTGTAGTTCTTTTAGATAGGAACCATTCTGGGTCAGAATTTTTGACTGTGAAATGGCAACCCTATCCCTCCACTTGATGCCCCATCTTTCTACTTGGGGTAAACTCTATAAGTTCCCATCCCCCACTTTTGAGCATTCATCTAAGGTCCCTTCATCCCTTTGAGTCCTGAGAGTCACTCACCTCCCAAGTCTCTGGTACTTTCTAGAGGCCCCCTCCCTCCTGAGGTTGCATATTTTTATGCTTCTGCTGGCCCTCTCCTGTCTCCCTCCTTCCCCATACCTAATGATATGTGGGTAAGGTGGCTGGAAATGCAGAAATTTCCTCCAGGTGGAAGTTACTCGCAGCAGTTGAGGCTACAGTGGCTCATTAAAAGCCTTCTACACGATTCTTCATGGTGTGGCCCCAATGATACGAGAAAGTTCTTAGTTCCAAAAGAGTTTATTTTCATGGTGGATGGTAGATGGATCTGGATGTACCCCCGTGAAACTCAGGGCAGACCTGAGTTAAATAGGGAGGGAGAAAGGGGGGAGGGTCTAGGGAAGAATGTTTAATTGGCTCCACCCTCTGGCCTTCAATAGTATGTAAATCTCTCTAGGGCCTGAGGCCTGTAGTCACATCCTCTATCTGTGCACTTTGGGAGGGGCTGTAATGGCCTATGAGGCTGAACAATGTAGGTCCATGGAGACTAGACTGCGAATCAGCACCCTGGGTTCTGGGGATGTGGCCGAACACCTACCATTTCTCTCTTGGAGTCTCGGGGTTCCAGGACCATGCCTAGCCAAGAACCAAGATACCCTTATGCAGTCCCACAATGATATTACCCTTTTCCTCTCCCTCTCCAATCCATTCCCCCCCCCCCGCCTCTCCTGATTGTTTTCTTCTCCTTCCCAAGTGGGATTGAAGCATCCTCCCTTAGGCCCCTCAGCTTGTTAACCTTCTTGATTTCGGTGGATTGTATCCTAGGTATTCTGTACTTTTTGTGGGGCTAAGAACCACTTATTAGTGAGTACAAACCATGCATGTTCTTTTGGGTCTGAGGTACCTCACTCAGGATGATATTTCCTAGTTCCATCCATTTGACTGCAAAATCCATGTCCCCGATCTTAATAGCTGAATAGTATTCTAGTGTGTAAATTAACCACAGCTTCTATAACCATTCTTCCATTGTGGGACATCTGGGTTGTTTTCAGTTTCTGGCTATTACAAATAAGGCTTCTATGAACATAGTGGAACATGTGTTCTTGTGGTATATGCCAAGGAGGGGTATAGCTGGGTCTTCAGGTAGATCTATTTCCAATTTTCTGAGGAAACTCCAGATTGATTTCCAGAGAGATTGTATCAGTTTGCAATTCCACCAGCAATAGAGGATTGTTGTTCTTTCTCCACATCCTCACCAACATGTGCTGTTACCTGAGGTTTTTTTTTTTTTTATCTTAGTCATTCTGATTGGTGTAAGGGTTGTTTTGATTGGCATTTCTCTGATCACTAAGGACTTCGAACATTACTTTAAGTGCTTCTCAGCCATTTGAGATTACTCTGTTGTGAATTCTCTGTTTAGCTCTGTATCCAATTTTTTGATTGGTTTGTTTGGGTTTTTGGAGTTTAGCTTCTTGAGTTCTGTATATATTTTGGATATTAGCCTTTTATCGGATGTAGAGTTAGTGAAGATTTTTTTTCCTCAATCTGTATTGATAGTGTCCTTTGCCTTACAGAAGATTTTCAGTTTTATGAAGTCCCATTTATCAAATTTTGATCTTAGAGCCTGAGACATTGAAGTTCTGTTTAGGAAATTTACTCCCATGCCAATGAGTCAAAGGCTCTTTCATACTTTCTCTTCTATTAGATATAATGTATCTGCTTTTATGTGGAGGTCCTTGTTCGACTTGGACCTGAACTTTGTGCAAGGTGACAAATATGGATCTATTTTCATTTTTCTACATACAGACTGCCAGTTATACCAGGACCATTTATTGAAGATGATTTCTTTTTTCCATTGTATATTTTTGGCTTCTTTGTCAAAGATCAAGTGACCATAAATGTGTGGTTTTACTTCTGGGTCTTCATTCATTGACTTCTCTGTCTCTGTACCATGCAGTTTTTTAAATTACTATTGGTGAGAGTGAGGTGTTGAATTCTCTGACTATTACTGTGTCATATTCAATGTGCATTTTGAGTGTTAGTAGAGTTTCTTTTTATGAGTGTGGGAGTCCTTGCATTTGAGTATAGATGTTCAAAATATCTCTGAAATATTTGAGTATAGATTGAGACTTTCTGTTGATGGATTTTTCCTTTGATGAATATAAAGTGTCCTTCCCCATCTCACTTGATAGCTTTTGGCTGAAAATGTATTTTATTGGATATTAGAAGTACAACTCTTGCTTGTTTCTTGGAATCCATTTGCTTGGAAGATTATTTTCCAGCCTTTTACTCTGAGGTAGTGTCTGTCTTTGTCATTGAGTTATGTTTCATGTATGCAACAAAATGCTGGATTCTGCTTGGATATCCAGCCTGATAGCTTATGTCTTTTTATTGGCAAATTGAGTCTGTTGACATTGAGAGATATTAAAGATAGATGATTGTTATTTCCTGTTATGTTTTTTGTTGTAGGTGGCATATGTATGTGATTTTCTCCTTTTTTTCTTATGAGATGATTAATTTCTTGTTTTTTCTTTAGTATAGATAAGTGCCTTGTGTGGAGTTTTCCTTCTAGAATCCTCCGTAGGGCTGCATTGGTAGATAGATATTGTTTAAATTTGGTTTTGTCGTGGACTATTGTGGTTTCTCCATCTATGATGATTGAAAAATTTGCAGAGTATAGTAATCTGGGCTGGCATTGCTGTTTTCTTAGGGTCTGCATGACCTTTGTCCAGGCTCTTCTCGCTTTTAGGGTCTCTATTGAGAAGTCTGGTGTAATTCTGATTGGTCTGCCTTTATATATGTTACCTGGTCTTTTCGCCTTGCAGCTTTTAATATTCTTTCTTTGTTCTTTGCACTTACTGTTTTGATTATAATGTAATGAGAGGAATTGCTTTTCTGGTCTAATCTATTTGGTGTTTTGTAGGCTTCTTGTACATTTATGGCCATCTCTTTATGTTATGGGAAGGTTTCTTCTATGATTTTGTTCAAAAGTGTTTCTTGTCCTTTAAGCTGGGAATCATTACTCTCTTCTATTCCTACTATTATTAAGTTTGGTATTTTGATTGTGTCCTGGGTTTCCTAGATGTCTTGGGTTAGGAGTTTTTATGTTTTGTGTTTTCTTTGACCATTGTGTCAATATCTTCCACGCTATCTTCTATGTCTGAGATACTCTCTTCTATCTCTTGTATTATGTTGTTGATGCTTGCATCTGTCGTTCCTTGTCTCTTTCCTAGGTTTTTCATTTCCAGGGTTGCCTCTATTTGTAATTTCTTTATTATTTCCACTTCCATTTTTAGGTCTTTGTCTACTTCATTTAATTCCTTTACCTGTCTGATTGTGTTTTATTGTATTTCTTTAAAGAAGTTATTTGTTTCCTCTTTAAGGGCTTCTACATGTTTACCTGTGTTTTCCTGTATTTCTTTCAGTGAGTTATCTATGTCATTTTTAAAGGACTCTATTATTTTCATGAGATAGGATTTTCAGGTGTGTTGGGGTATCCAGGGCTTGTCGTGATGAGAGAGCTGGGTTCTGATGGTGCCAAAGTATATTGGCTTCTATTGCTTATGGTCTTGCACTTGCCTCTAGCATCTGGTTATGTCTGGTATTAACTGCCCTGGGTGTCTCTGTCTGGATCCTGCCTCCTTTGTCCCTTGGTTGCTGCAGGTCTTCTGGGAGACCTATGTCCCCGGCTGCAGTAGATCTCTTCAGAGGCCTTCAGACCATGGGTATCTTTAGAGGGTATACACGCCAATGATCTCTTGCCCTGGCTTCAGCAAATCTCCTGGTAGGCCTTCAGATTGTGGGGGGCTTCAGAGAGGCAAATATTCTGATAATCTGCTCAGGCTATTGCCCTGGGTGCAGCAGGTCTTCTGGGAGGCCTTCAGATTGTGGGGTCTTCAGAAGGGCATACTTGCTGATGATCTGCCCTGGTGGAAGGCTCATGACTGATGCTCTGGCTATATTTTTAACTAAAAAGAAATTTGAGTTATATACTTTGGTTTTAGTCTCTCTGGGTGGTTATAGTAAAAAAAAAAAACACAGAGATTTCATTCTTTGTTCTATTGGGGCTATATTTTCAAAATTGAATCAAATGAATTATATATTCATGCTTCATGTAATCTAAATAAAGATTTATAATCCCTCTATATCTGGTCCCTTCAAAATCCACAGTATTTATTTGTATTTATTTATTTAAGTGCTATAAGCTGATTGTTTTAAAAATATGCAGGGTGTGAAATAATAGTAAGGTTACTACACCTATATCCCAATGATGCTTCATATCTTTTTGTATATATGAAAACACTATTTTTTACTTCAATCTGTTTTAGAGATCCTTCCAGGCTCACATGTATTAAGTATTTCTTTTCAACAGCTGATGAGTGTTCTTTCCAGTAGATGTATCTTATTGGATTTAACCCAGATTCCTATTGATGTATCGTGGCACCATTTTTCAGCTAAAAGAAATGACACTTTATTGGAATTTTTTTTCAATTTTGAGGACTGTCTCCTGAAAACTAACATTATACATATGATCTCTGTTTTAAATATTCTATTCTTTTTCATTTGTAGTGTTTGAAATGTCTCAAGGCTTCATAATATAATTCTGGGTCTAAATATCTCCAGAGTCTTCTCTGAAGTATATCACTTGGGAGCATATACTTCAACTCATACATTTGCTGACAATAGTAATTTTACAACTATCTCACATGTTTAATATTTTTAAAATGCATATCAGTGTATGACATGCAATCAACACTATTAAAATATTTTAGAAAGAATGTGAGTATGCAAAAAGGTGTGTGGTTGTGTGTGTGTGTATGTGTGTGTGTGTACCTATATCTTGTAGGTACATGACAGGTAGCTCTGTATGGTTCTCTTTGAATATTTTACAAGGTTGTATTATATTACAACAAGTTACACATTAAACAAAAAATTAAATGGCTAAAGTAGATGCATTGTGTTTCATACAAGGTTATAAAATGATGGTGGTGGGTATCTGAAATTTGCAGCAACTCCTTCAAGAAGATAAAAATGTAAACTATTTACTACCCATTGTGCTTTACACAGTCCCAGAATAAGACAAGGTTATACATTTTTTGGTTTGTTAGAAGGCTATGGATTTTGTGCCTTAAAATGAAAATGTGGGACAAATGATAATAGTTAGCATATTAGAGACACACTGTGAATTTTCTACATGGACTATTTGCTTTCCTCAGCAAAGATAATCACATCAGTATCACTAGCTGAAAGTACTTAGTGAGACAAACAAGTGTGAGAAAATGTAGCAGCCATCTCCACACCAAATGGAAGCCCTCTGATAAAGCAGTGTGGACACAAAAAGTTGGATACAACTTTTGCTAAAAAACAAACATTCCCTTAGCAACATCCAGAAAAGCCACTTAACATGAAATGCAAGTTGAGATCACCCACAGTGTGCTCCTGGATCTCAGCCAGGCTGTGTGCCCTGTGGCAAAGCTGTCTGCAGTGCAAGCTCTGTAGGGAGGGCATTCGTGGAGCATGGAAGGCAGTACAGACTGTGCACCAAGCTGAAATGAGATCACTGTGAACAGGGTCTGCAGAAGAAACACTGTGATTTAGTATCAAATGCTAGGCTGGGCTAGTGGACTGCTGGGAAATCAGACACCTTGGCCACATTCCTTTCAAGCCAAGAGTACTAAAGGGAAAGAGAAAAATGAACAAAGAAAAAAATGTTTGAAATTTTAGCTTGTTAAAGGGATATTAGTGGGCAGGTGTTGTTGCTAGTAACAATCTGCTTGTCAATGGCTGTGTCTTCAGGAGAGTCATCACCACCAACATTGTGAGTGTTAGGCACAAACTGATTTTATACAGTAAATAGCAAATATGTCTATAAATGTTTCATTTGTGTGAAGAACAGTCATTGCATAGTCGTGGTGCTTATCTTGGCTGAGATTTGTAATTATGTCACATTTTGAAACTTGGGAAAATGATTCTATATTAATATCTTCTGATGTAAAATGAAAACAACAGCCATCTGTATATTATCAAAATGTTATGTAAAGGCAATGGTGCCATTTACTGCATAGAATCAATTTAGCACAGCAATAAAACACACACAAACACACACACAAGTATAAGCTTTGAAAAGCTGGCTATTCTTTTCTATAGAACTTTTCATTTAAATTCTGCTACCATTGTTGCACAGTAAATTCTGTTGTCATACAGCTACAGCTAAAGTGCCTTTTATTTGATGTAATTCTACTGCATCATTAAAATATCAGTATTTTTTATGTTTTGCAAATATTTGTGGATACCATTAAGCAGCACAAAGCATAGTGCAGTAACAAATGCCTGTTTTATGGCCACTGCCAGACTATATATTGTGTAAGGCCTGAATATTATCAGCAACTGAGACTTGAATTATCACAACCACAAGTCCATGAAACACAAGACACATATATAATCTCCCTTAGTCCATGCACTGAAATGTTAGAATTAAAAGTCCAGGCTATCAATTTAAGCAGAAATTTTTTTCTTGAGGAATTAAAAAATAAAAAAAGAAAAGGCAAAGGAACAAAGGTAGGGGCTGACATTGTGGAAATTTCTAGACCTGAAAGAAGCATTGTTTGTCTGCAAAGAGAAAGCAGGTGAGGCAGGAAATGAGAAAGTGTGAAAAGCTGCTTTCTTGTTGGCTACAGTGCCTTATCATTAATAAATAATAATTGGTTTATGATGGGAGTCATTTTTCTCTCAATTCACAGTGCTCCTCAAGGAAAGCCAGAGATGCTGATGTTTCACAGTGACAAAGTACCCAGAGCATAAGGTTCATCACGAACATGGGGCAAATCATCTCTAAGTTGTTCAGGAATGCAGCCCACTAAGTGAACGGCAACATGGAACACCTACAGGCTCTCCTCAAAACTGGAAGGATTATGTGATGTAACCGAGCAGAACTAGTGCAGAGGTGTTAAAACAGAAGGTTTAACTTTATGCTAAATATTTCTTTCTTTTAAAAAAGTTGTTATCACTTATGTAAATTGTAAAACACAAATAACCTCTCTTTGCCCACATATGCATCAGTTTTTTGTTTTTTGGTAGAGCTTAGTTGGTGGGTAAAAAATAGTTTGTTTTTGATTACAAATGACAATATTAATCATAAGAGGGTGTCAGGACAAATGTGTAAGTCAATTTGGTAGAATAATCAGCTCACTGTTATTTCTTTCTTCATTAAAGTCCTGGACAAAGATCTGCTCTATTCCATGTTTACTTTTTTTTTCCAGTTTCATTACCTGTTGTTTCTCCCCATTGGATATTTTATTTATTTACCTTTCAAATATTATCCCCTCTCTCATTCTCCCTCAAAACCCCTTGTCCCATCCTCCCTCCTCCCACTTCTATGAGAGTGTGCCCCCACCCATCCATCCATTCCTGCCTCCCTGCTCTAGAATTCCCCAACACTAGGGCATCTAGACTTTCAGAGACCAAGGCCCTCCTCTTCCAGTGATGCCTGACAAGGTCAACCCAATTCTTCACAGAGATAGA
This sequence comes from Grammomys surdaster, assembly GCF_004785775.1. Lineage (NCBI taxonomy): Eukaryota > Metazoa > Chordata > Mammalia > Rodentia > Muridae > Grammomys > Grammomys surdaster. The sequence continues at coordinate 1,739,267 of NW_021604677.1, forward strand.
AACAGCAATTTTCAAATTCATTTAGAATAACAAAAACCCAGGATATCGAAAATTATTTTCAACAATAAAAGAACTTCTGAGAGAATCACCATCTCTGACCTTAAGCTGTACTACAGAGCAATAGTGATAAAAACTACATAGTATTGGTACAGAGACAGGCAGGAAGATCAATGGAATGGAATTGAAGACCCAGAAATGAACCCACAGATCTATGGTCACTTGATCTTTGACAAAGGAGCTAAAACCATCCAGTGGAAAAAAGACACCATTTTCAACAAATGGTGCTGGTTCAACTGAAGGCCAGCATGTTGAAGAATGCAAATTGATCCATTCTTATCTCCTAGTACAAAACTCAAGTCCAAGTGGATCACGAACCTCCACATAAAACCAGACACACTGAAACTAATAGAAGAGAAAGTGGGGGAAGAGCCTTGAACACATGGGCACAGGGGAAAAGTTCCTGAACAGAACACCAATGGCTTATGCTCTAAGATCAAGAATTGACAAATGGGACCTCATAAAATTGCAAAGGTTCTGCAAGGCATTGGACACTGTCATTAGGACAAAGTAGCAACCAACAGATTGGGAAAAGATCTTTACCAATCCTACATCTGATACAGGGCTAATATGCAAGGTATCCAAAGAACTAAAGAAATTAGACTCTAGACAATCAAATAACCTGATTTGAAAATGAAGTACAGAGCTAAACAAAGAATTTTCAACTGAGGAATATTGAATGGCCAAGAAGCACCTAAAGAAGTGTTCAACATCCTTATTCATCAGGGAAATGCAAACTGAAACAACCCTGATGTTCCATCTCACACCAGTCAGAATGGCTAAGATCAAAAAATGCAGGTGACAGCATATGGTGGCGAGGATGTGGAGAAAGAGGAACACTTCTCCATTGTTGGTGGGATTGCAAGCTGGTACAACCACTATGGAAATAGGTCTGTCAATACTTCAGAAAATTGAACATAGTATTACCTGAGGACTCAGCTATATCACTCCTGTGTGTATACCCAAAAGATGTCCCAACATACAACAGGGACACATGCTCCACTATGTTTATAGCAGCCTTATTTATAATAGCCAGAAGCTGGAAAGAACCCAGATGTCCTTCAACAGAGGAATGGATACAGAAAATGTGGTACATTTACATAATGGAGTACTATTCAGCTATTAAGATCAGAAATCCAAGGGCCATGCCTAAACATAGTAAAAGCAATATACAGCAAACCAGTAGTCAACATCAAACTAAATGGAGAGAAACTTGAAGCAATTCCACTAAAATCAGGGACTAGACAAGGCTCTCTCCCAACTTATTCAGTATAGTACTAGGAAGTACTAAGCAGAGCAATTAGACAACAATAGGAGGTCAGAAGAATACAAATTAGAAAGGAAGAACTCACAATTTCACTATTTGCGATGCTATGATAGTATGCTTAAGTGACCCCATAACTTCCATCAGAGAACTTAATGTTTATTTTTAAAGGGACAGAAAGGAAGGGAATGATGAGCATACTCCAGAGGAAGTGTTTTCTCCTTTTTAATACACTTGTGTTCAAACGTCTTGGTTGGAGAGAAAGTCCAATCACTTAACATAAAAGGGAGTTCAAAAATCTGATACATCTACTTTCTAAATTGTTTTGAAATGCTGTCCTTTTACTTTTCATTATGCCTATTTATGACAGGTTTCAGAGACCTCTTGTAATTCTCTCCTCTGACAGAAGTTTTCCTATATATCAGGTGAATTTTTTCCATGAGTATCATAGTATTTTATTTTATATTTTTGGTTTGATCTTTTGTATTTTTGGTGTCATTTTTTATTAATCACTTTATTTGTTTACATTTGAAATTAATTTCCCCTTCCCGGTTATCCCTCCACAACACCCCCATCCTATTCCCTCTTTCACTTCTCCCCTTTGCCTCTATGAGGGTGATCCATCTATTCACCTACTCCTGCCTCACTGCTTTAGCACCCCCCTACACTGGGACATCTAGCTTCAACAGGACCAAGGGCCTCCCCTCCTATTGATGTCAGATAAGGCCATGCTTTGCTACATATGTATCTGGAATCATGAGTCCCTCCACGTATACTCTTTGGTTGGTGGTTTAGTCTCTGGGGTCTCTGGGAGCTCTGGGTGTTACAGTTAGTTGATACTGTTCTTCTTATGGAGTTGCAATCCCCTTTAGCCCCTTCATTATCTCCATTAGATCTTCCACTGGGGTCCCTGGGCTCAGTCTGATGGTTGGCTGTGAGTATTGGTCAGGCGCTGGTAGAACCTCTCCAGGAACAGCCATACCAGGCTCCTGTCAGCAAGTGCTTTTTGCATCAACAACAGTGTTGGGTTTTGTGCCTGTAGATGGAGTGGATCTCTGGGTGGGGTAGTATCTGGATGGCCTTTCCTTCAGTCTCTGTTCCATTTCTGTCCCTGTCTTTCCTTCAGCCAGGAACATTTCTGGATTAAAAAATTTGAGAGGCATGGGTGTCCCCATCAGTTAATTGGGGGTCGTGCCTATCTACTGGAGATGATCTCAACAGGTTGTATCTCCCCTTGGTTGGGTATTTCAGCTAAGGTTATCCATGTTGGGTCTTGGAAGCCTCTTGCTTCCCTGGAGTCTGGGATTTTCTAGTGGATATGTTCCAGTTCCCCATTCCTTACTGCTACATGTTTCTGTTCAATTACCTAACCCTCTGTACTTCTCTTCTGTCCCTTCTAATACCTTATCCTGCCCCCATTTTTCCTTCCTCCTCCTCTCTCCCTCCAAGGTCCCTCCCTCTCTTTACTTCTTGTAATTGTTTTGTTCCTGTTCTATGTTCTATGTAGGATTGAAGCATCTACACTTCGGTCTTCCTTCTTATTAAGCTTCATGTGGTTTGTGGGTTGTGTCATGAGTATTCTGAGCTTTTAGGCTAATATTCACTTATCCATGGTATGAGTACATACCATGTGTGTTCTTTTGTGTCTGGGTTACCTCACTCAGGATGATACTTTCTAGTTCCATCCATTTGCCTGTGAGTTTCATTAAGTCATTGTTTTTAATGAGTAGTACTTCATTGTTTAAATGTACCACATTTTCTGTATCCATTCTTCTGTTGAGGGACATCTGGGTTGTTTTCAGCTTCTGGCTATTATAAATGAGGCTTCTATAAACATAGTGGAGCATATGTTCTTTTTATATGATGGAGCATCTTTTGGGTAAACGCCCAATAGTGGTATAGCTGGGTCTTCAGATAGAACCATTTCCAATTTTCTGAGGAACTGCCAGATTGGTTTCCAGAGTGGTTTTACCAGTTTGTAGTCCCACCAGCAATGAAGAGTCTTTCTTTCTCCACATCCTTGCCAGCATCTGCTGTCACCTGCAGTTTTTGACCTTAGCTATTCTGATTGGTGGAATCTCAGGGTTGTTTTGATTTGCGTTTCCCTGATGACTAAGGATGTTGAACAGCTCTTTAAGTACTTCTCAGCCATTTGAGATTCCTCAGTTGAGAATTCTATGTTTAGCTCTGTTCCCCATTTTTAATAGGGCTATTTGGTTATCTGGAGTCTAACTTCTTAAGTTTTTTGTATATTTTTTATATTAGTCCTCTATTGGATGTAGGGTTGATAAATATCTTTTCCCATTCTATAGGCTGCCATTTTGTCCTATTGACAGTATCCTTTGCCTTACAGAAGCTTAAAGTAGCTTCCCCAGCACAAGTTTCTAAAATCAAATGCTAACTCAGAAATTTAATTTTGCCTTAATATGAGCCGTTGTGCTGGTATTGAGTCTGTGACAATGTTGTGAGTTGTCTTGACCAATAATTACTAATTAATACAAAGATGAAGAATTAGTTGGAGAGTACTTTCCCTTTAGATGAAATAAATTTTGTTGTGGGAGAGTTATTGTTGGAGTCATAAAATTTGTATCTTTTCCTAATAACATGATTTCTGCTAAACATATCATTTCAGATTAGAATAGAATGAAATGAAACAATAATTCTTCTTTGTTTAACTGAACAGAATTGAGATCTTTCTAAAAAGTTAAAACTGATGAGAGAATTATGAACTATTTAAAGGAAAGATTTAAATATGTTTAATAAAGTAGACTATAGTAAAATTCAATTTGAGGGAAATTCAAATAAAATGAATTTGATTTCTATTCTTTATATTTTAATTTTATTACAAAGATTCAGTAGGATTTTGGCTAACTGAATTTGGACACAGTTTGTAAATGGGTCTAGTTTGTGATCATAAAGATATAATATTGTAATTTCTCAGTTGACAGTGTTTCATTTCTAATTTTTTAAATGTACTTTTATATCTCACTTGGAATCTAAAGAGAATGATGAAAACAATTTCTAATTGCAGTTAATTTCAAAATAATCTGGATGGAACTCTTTAGAGTTTTATTTATGTAATATTTTATATTTATGATATTAAAGGAGATATAGTTACCAATTTTGAAAGATTTAGATTGCTTTCCTAATTTCTGTTCAGAATTAGCAGTGAAGACGAACCCAGTTTTCTAAGATTATTTTAAGTACAGGCTTCTAAAATGGATTTTATTTTATTAACTTTCCTAGTTTACCTACAAATTTAAAATCCCACAATTAGTCTTTCTCTTAATGTTTTTTAAAAACAACATGAGGTTTTGAAGCTTAATTTGACCTATTTTCCTATAGACATATTAAGAATTGTATGGCTAATTCTCTCAGAGTCATAATGGAAGTTTGCATGTCTTACATTGTAATTCATCAGAATTAGTTGCAGGAACCACATTCAATAAAAAAAACTTTATACAATTTAAGAATTCATTTCAAAACTATTTGCATTTATTGTATTGCTAGTTCCTCAACCTAGAACTGACCTTAATACTTGCGTGTAATTAAAATGGTATAAAAGCAAAAAGGAGGAGGGGGTGGGATAGGGGGTTTCTGAGGGGTTAATGGGGAAAGAGGTAGCATCTGAAATGTAAATAAATAAAATATCCAATTAAAAACTATGAATTTTGGCAAAATATGAATGAAGCAATCATAAAGATAATACTAATGTTTTTCTACAAAACAAATTCTGATAATGAAGTGAATACACTTTGCATTTGACTTATTTTTTCGAGATTTATTTCTTTTATGTATGTGAGTACACTGTCGCTGTCTTCAGACACACCAAAAGAGGACATCCGGTCCCATTACAGATGGTTGTGAGCTACCATGTGGTTGCTGGGAATAGAACTCAGAACCTCTGGAAGAGCAAGCAGTCAGTGTTCTTAACCGCTGAGCCATCTCTTCAACCCACGTTTCACTTTTAAAATCGAAAAACATTATAAATCATGGACAGGTTGGTAGTATGTGTAAACTTGGACACGGATGTAAGCATGGGTTTGCAAGTGAACATATCAAAAATTTAAGGGTATTTTAGATAGAGACACTTTGATTGTGAACAGAGATTGTGGACAGATTGTTTTATTACTCTGTTTTTACCTTTCTAAAGAGTTAGAATTCTCTGTATGTTGCTCTGCTTTGCTTTCTATATCAATAATTTAAAGAAATCTGGTATGTACTAATCTGGTTTGTAATCTGGTTATATACTATTTCTGTAATCTTCATACTTCATTAATTTTTGAAATGTTAACAATAAACTTTATATTAAAAGAATATAAACATGTAGAATATGGAATTAAACAGTCCTGTTACTTAGCTTTTTAGAGCCATACAAAAGAGCAGTTTATGTAGGTCCAAATATTCTGTTTTTCTTTCTTTTTTACTTTTACATCTATTCATTCATTTGTTTTGTGTGTAGTGAGGAGAGCCGCTTGTTACAAAGCTTGATGTCTGGGATCCTGATGCTCAGAGCTTCGCTTTAGGAGTCTGCCTGTTTTCTGCTGACTTTCTCACATGGAAAGTGCTGCTGAGCTGGTGGCTGTTTGGAAGCACTCTGTCAAAAGGAGCTAAAAGCCAAGGATAAACCCAAAGAGACTGCCTTTGTTTTGTAGTCTTAAAGATATAGGGTTTTCTCAGTCAACATGGTTTCATTTATAATTTTGTGTTTGCTTGGCTTATTCTGGTCTGCCTTCATATGCAATATAATACATCTGCAGCAGGCAGCAAAGTCTCTTCTGGTTCTAAACACGCATTCAAATACAATTAAATGGTTTCCCCCTTCCTCTTGAATTCCTCGATTCATGTCCAAATACTTTGAGTTTTGGAAAGATTATTACTTAATAATTCTGTATACTAAAATATGATTTATATTTAAAGCACAGTATGTACATATTAGGCATATAAATATTCGTTTACTTCTAAGATGTAGTTTTGTTGGCAAAAGTGATACAGTTGTAGTTTTTAAAAAATACTTCAAAATGACTAGTCATTTTGGAGAATTAAAGAAATTTTAACTAAAACAATAAACTGGTTGGACGTTCTAGTTTCCAACGAGTTGTGTAGCATTGGACCGATGCGTGTTGAAGGACATTTGAGATTTAAATATTTAATATGTGCTAAAAGCAGTTGAAAAACAAGATTATTACCAAAGTGTATTCTTGCCTTAATCAAAATATAGAAAAATTAGAGGAAGAATCTTATCTCATGTGGTAAGCTTGGCAAAGCTGATACTGGACATTATGACAAAATATGTGTTTTAAGTTGTATTCATGTAAATTTCAAAATAAATGTACAAGCACATTTGTATTTTTGTTCAGTTGTTTGTTATTGTTATTATGAAATGCTTTCTGGAAAGTAATAAGCAGATCAAATTTTAGTTCAGATTAATTTTGCTATTTATTCTTTGTGAAGATTATTATCTTTCTGCTTCATTCATCCCTGTGTTTTTTATACAATTGATAGATATTATGAAAGATCAAAACTATTTTCCCTATCAATGAAATCTGGAGGTCATTTACATCACTATGAGTTTCACTTCACTATTGTTTATTACTAATCTCTTCGATTGTTGGAAATGTTGGGAAGACATTACTTGCAGCAATTTGCTGTGTATAGTACTCTGCTTTAGAAACACAAAGATTGTGATTTTTTTTTAATTCAGAGTTTAGTAAGCCATTTAATTTGTGTGTCATTTAAATCAAGCACAATGATTAACGGTTTTATTTTTTAAGATAGTCATACTTTTGATGTCATATTTTCAGCACTGTCTGAATTTTAAATAACAACAAGTCGTATTTTCTGTATTTCCTAAAATAGATTTATCTTGGGATCCACAGTCTCATTACACAGCCATTTATTAACTTTCCAGATACCTGATTCAAATCTGACATGCAATTTCCATTTTATGTTAGACTTCTAGACTACCAGAATTATGGACAGAAGAGAATAAAATCCTGAAAACAGCTTAGTTGTTTAATACTTTTCCTATTGTTTACAGATTAGCTTTAAATTTACACGAAAAGTTGTATGGCTCTGTAGGTTTAACAAAGGCTCTTCTGTTCACTCTGCCTCCCATGTGCAGGGATAGGGCACCCTGTTTTTTACATGGGTGCTAGAGACCTGGATTCCAGTTCTCACTCTACCTGCTAAGGCATCTCTCCAGGCCTATCCTTCTCTGCTTTGCAATGGTAATGAAAATAAATTATCATTGGTTAAATGAAAGCACACTTTATGCTGCTTTCTGTAGCCTCTTGATACCCGGAAGGAAAGAACAGTGTGGCTGATCTTAATCCCTCGGTTTTTTGGATGAAATCAGGTGCATACTTATAAATATGAGCTAGATGAGACCAAAGGCAAGTTAAAATAATCAAAAGTCTAAGTTAAAATAATTGCACATCTTTCTTAGTTTGAAGATTTCTATCAGGAGGGTAGCAGACAAGGACGATATCCTGAAGAAGGTGGCATCTAAAATTTGAAGGTGTGGAAAATATTCAGGAAGAGGGGAGTTGTGCTTATGATCTCACGCGCAGAAGAGCACAAGGATAGAGAAAGAATAGATGTCATTTGAAACTACATGCCTGATATGGGCTGTGGGAGTAAAGGACTTAAATCTAGGGAAACAGAGTGTAAAATAAGCTGCCTCTTATGCCCTACTAAAGACCCCATTTTGTTTTTTGTTTTTATTTTTTTGTTTGTTTGGTTGGTTTTTTTCAATTGAAGGACTCAGACTTCTAAGAGTTTAAGCAGGAAACACAAGAAGCATAAATTAATCCAACAAGATTAATTCAGTGGGGCAAAACTGGAGTCAGAAGGTAGTTTTTAATACAGTTTTAATATTCCCAGTAAGACAGACTTGGAGCTCCAAAAATAGAAGTTTAAACGGAAGAGAAGACATGCTTGATAACCATTTCAGCAGTTAAAATAGTACTTAGAGAGGTCTCTTAAAAGGTAATGAACATATACTCTGGTTATTTTAGCCTTAATGCTTTAAGTTGTATATAAAATAATATATTTTCAGGGAAGGATTCTGGACTTTTTTTTAACTCAGTATTTACGTTATGTCTTGCAGCCATCATTTGTCCTTTATTCATTGCAGTGATTGATAGCTTTTGCATTACTGTATCACAATTAACTTAGCTCTATTGATTAGCCCTGTGGTTACATTGTTTTTGTGCTTATGTAATGGTACATAAATATGTTTGTACATGTTTTGGTGACACAAGAATTGGTGTGTTAGTCATGGCTTATAAACATGTTCAGCATTAAGTGAATTAGATCCATACTACAGTTTCTTTTGATGCTGAAGCACATGTTCCTTATTCACAAACAAGTAGACTTAAAAATCTCCAATTTTTAGCAAATCCAGTAGACATTCATTGGTGTTACTTTGTAGTTTGCAGATGATCCTGTGGAATGCTTGTTGGCTTTTTAGATTCCTCCTCCTCCTCCTCCTCCTCCTCCTCCCCCTCCTCCTCCTCCTCCTCCTCCTCCCCCCTCCTCCTCCTCCTCTTCCTCCTTCTCCTCCTCCTCCTCCTTCTTCTTCTCTGTGATGGCATTAATTCTGTTATTTGTGATGGACCCATGGTGGACAGAAGTTCTAAATATCAAGGAGATCCATTTCCTTTGTCTCTTCTTCTGTAACCAATGCTTTTTTTTAAATTCTACTTAAAAATATTTGCTTATACCCATTACAATACTTTTTGGTATTTTTTCATCTGTTATATTTTTCCTCTGTCATAATCTGGAATTGGATTTTCTGTATATTGTGAGGAATGGCAGTCCAATTTCAATATTTGGAGATATAGTGAATGTATTTAGCATTTGAAAATGCTCTTTCTTCTGCACAGAGCCTTACCAACCTAAGACATAAGTGCATTGCTTTTAATAATGCATCAAGGACAGCATTCTTGTCAGAATGTACTAGGACAGGCTCAGTTTTGTTTATGAAATAAAACAGGGAGAGATGTGGAGAGCTTTGGGGGCTGCTTGGCAGGAATCTGACATTGGCCAAGGACAAGGAAATGGGCTGCTTGGCAGGAATCTGACACCAGGCTAGAACAAAGAAGCAATTTCAGGCAGGAATATAAATCTTAGGCAAGAGCAAAGAAGTAGGTTTCAGGCATGAAAATGAATTTGAGCTAGGACAGGGAAGTAGACTCAGATATTTTGGTCATCCTGATAAGCCCTTAGAAATAGTGATCACGGGACTTTGTTTATTGCCTTGCTTGTTCTTTATTTGTGTTTATTATCCTACTTGTTCCTTGACTATATGCATCTATTGTATTGCTAGTTCCTCAGTCTAGAACTGACCTTAACAATTGCATGTAATTAAAATGGTATAAAAGCAAAAAGGAGAAGGAAGGATGGGATAGGAGGTGTATAGGGGGCGATGGGAATAACATCTGAAATGTAAATTAATAAAACATCCAATAATAATTGATAAAAAGAGAAACTCCTCATTCATTTTGCTTTCACTGAGTATGTTATCAATATTTTTTTGAAAATGCTGTCTCCCCCATCACAATTCACTGTAACCTTCAACATGATTCAGGAAGGCATATACTAGTAGATCTCCTCATGTAACTTTGTTCCACTGATCCATTTGTGCATCTTTATTAAAAGCATATTATTATTTTTATCATTAAATTACTGTGTCTGATTGTATATGTCTTCTTCATATTATTTTTGGTTTATCTTTCTTCCCCGACTTTCTCTTTCCTTCTTGCTTGTGTACTATTGTAGGAGATTGAGGCCAGAGCCTCCTCATACATGCTAGGTGAGTGCTCCCTCACTTAGCTTCACCTCCTGCATTTACATTTCTTTGTTGAAATTTATGACTATGTCATAAACCATCAGTTTCCCTAAACTTGAAAAGACTAATGAAGTTTGTTAATCATATTCATTATGTGAATGACTGCTGTCTTTCAGGCTAGGATTTACAGGAACAGAATTATGCGTTTTCCTTTCCTATTACATAGTATGCCTAATGCCATCCCAGGCAAAGAACCTCTGATCTTGCTATAGATCTATTGTCTTAAAGTTTCTCAAAATACACTTCAGTTTCACATTTTTATTTTGTCCTTTGGTTATTGTTATTTAGAACACTATTGTATAAATCCTAAGCATACATTTTGTTCACATCTTGACTTTATGTCTGATGCAGACTTCATTTCCAATACTTTGAAATTTTTTGGACTTGCTTTATGGTTTAGCATTTGGCCTATTTTATCATTGTTTCCTTTTTTAATCAAACCAATGAGTTTTTTGTGATTAATCATGTTCAAATCTATAGATATAGTGATATTTTTCTTGTTTCTCCTATAAGTCATTGAGAAAATGTAAAAATATCTCATGATGATTATGAATTCATTTTTTCCTTTAATGTGAAGTTTTGTGTCACACATTACAGGTTGCTATATTCTTCTGCTAAATCAAGTCTTTTGCTCCTGTGAAGTACTCTTCTTTATTTTCAGTAATTTCTGTTTTTCTAAAATTTACTTCATCTGGTATTTATAGCCATAGCAACTTTATTTCAACTAGCTGTTGGATGGCATATCTCTTTTATCCTTCTATATCAAAAATTGATGTCACAGTAATTAAAGTATGCTTCTTCTGAAAATTATATATCATACATGATATACATGATACAGATCATGTACATATAGATATATACATATCTAAATATAATGTCACTCATTTATATCTTAAATATAATGACTTGGTATATATATATATATATTTGATATAATAATCCAATGTATATTATGTGATTAGATTAAGACCTATATGATATGAAATATGGTAAATTAGAGTATATTTATATTCTACCTCTGTTTCTCTGTGATGTGTGTGTGTGTGTGTGTGTGTGTGTATGTCTGTGTATTGCTGAGGCCTGGGTTTAATGCTTGTCTGACACTAAGTTAACACTCTATTACTGAGCTGCATACGCATACCTCAATTTTCATCTACTATTAATTTCTTGAGATAGGGTCTCATGTAAGTCTTGGACTCCTGACATTTTGGCTCTACTGCCGAAGGGCTGAAATCACAGATGTGTGCCATCATGCTCAACTCAATTTTCATCTCTCTTTTTACCTCCAGTATTACTTTTTATATTAATTACCAACGTTCACTAATAGTATCCTATGTTCATGGAATATAATTTCTGGCATAGTTTTATTTACATTTTCCATTTTTAGAAGCACTATTGTGTCCATATGTTTCTTTACTTTTTTGGGGGATTTATTTTGGTAACAAATTTCTTTAATTACTTTGCTTTTTTCTTTGTTGTAACTGTTGCTTAATCATTATAGCATTGCTTAATCATTACTCTAGCTTCCAATACGCACCTATGCTTTACAAGTGCCTACCTGACAGTAGATTTTAATCAGGCTTTAATATATATATATTGCAAAGAAGTTAAATGGTTTAGTTTTCTTAATATTTATCTTTGTGCTATTGTCATAAATTAATCTCTATATTAGGAGAGATCTTAAGACACATTATTACTTTTGCTTTGAAGAAAAAATCCATGAAGATTGGCTTGGGCCAGTACTTGGTGTTTCTTTGAGCACTGCAGCCCATTCATTATTATTCTGTTATTATTATTCATTATTATTCTATCAAAAAGACTTAATATTTCTTTTATGTATACATTCTGATTCAGAAGTCTCTAAACTTTTGTCTAAATACATTTTTACTTTGCCTTACTCTTAGGAAACTACTTTCAGCCATTAGAGTCTGATTTGCAGCTACTTTTCTTTTTGCAGTGGTGAAGTTCCTACTGAAACATTAGGTTTCTGTTTTACCATGACTTGAAAAAAACTCCCCACACCTTTGGTCATTTCCCCAGCTGTGGCTCTGTTTGCATGATAGTTGCAAATGTTAGGTGCTTTTTCTCCCAGCCCCATGCTCACATAAATAAGACTCAGACTTAAAATAGTATTACAAATATCTTGACCATATAGCTAGGCTCTTCTCTGACTAGATCATAACTTAAAATAATGTATGTATTCTAATCTATATTCTGCCATGTGGTTGGTTACCTGTGCTCAGGTAACATGTGCCTGTCACATCACATCTTCCCAGGTCAATCTCCCTCCCCTGACACTATTCCAGAATCCTTTCGGCCTCTCTGATGTTGCACCTCCTATTTCCTGCCTAATCTATAGGCCATCAGATTTATTATTGACAGGTGCCACATACACATATAGATACAAGATATTCTCTCTATAGATTATGGAGTTTCTTGAGTCAATAGATAAATTATTGTGTAATTATAGGCATATCTATTCCCTACTTCCCAGTCTGGGCTGGTACTTTCTCTGTCACCCAGACTAGTTCCTTAGTGCTACAGTTCTGTGGTACTATGCACATTTTTTAATTCTTTTTTTAATTATAATTTTCAGTTCTTATAAATTCCACTTTAAAAGAGTTGGATTTATCCCCTCCCTTTATGCATTTTTTCTTAGAAATGCTAAAAATAATTATTTTAATGGCTGTGTTCTGTAGCTGTCATATTTATATTGCCTCTTGATGCACTTATATTATTTGCCTTTCTTTTTTAGTTCTAGTCATTGGGTCCTGTTTCATCTTGTATTATTTGTTTTGTTTTTTGGAAAGACTATATATCTCTGGCTGGCTTGGAACTCATAGAGATCATTCTGTCTCTGCTTTCTGAGTGCTAGGACATATACATCCCACAACAAATCATAAAGCTTGTGGATGGTGTTATCTTCCTGCATATGAGAATTCACTTTCTTCTGACAACATGACGATGCAAGTAAAAGTCACATTGATTTGGCTGAGTCCTAATCTTTTACAATTGGGCATTACTCCTAATATACCAAACCAAAAATACCAAACCAAACCAAACCAAACCAAACCAAACCAAACCAAACCAAACCAAACCAAACCA
>NW_021604677.1:1752556-1757171 GCF_004785775.1 Grammomys surdaster
CAAACCAAACCAAACCAAACCAAACCAAACCAAACCAAACCAAACCACCACCACAACAAAAAACCCCAAACCAAAAACCAAACAACAACAACAACAAACAAGATCCTCATTTGGAGAGTCCTGAATGTCAGCTTTTGTCTTTCAAATACTGTGAAAGTTGTATAATTTCAAAACTTCATACACTATCCATCATATTTTTTATTTAGTTTCTAAATGTTTCATTCTTCCTTCTTCCCTCCATACCTCCTCCATTGTTGTTTTTGATTTGGCCTTGTGATTTGACAAGATGTTTGAGGAGGAAAGTTGCTTTGAACATGAAGATCATCACTTTAAAATTTCTCTGTGTTGCTTACTTCTAGCAATTTTAGATTGATTGTTTTGGTTATTTTCTTGGTGTTATAATCCTATCAGCTAGAGATTTAGAACTGTGTACTGGATGTGTTGTTTTCTGGCACCAAGCCAAGTGGAAATGTTCATTAAGTTATTATGTAGGAGAAAACTTAAGATGGGCATTTATATTGTAGCCAAGAATTAAACATCACCATGATACAAAAGTTCCCAGAGAGTATTGTAGTAAATGTGTCTCCCAATGAAAATTAAGTCTGCAAAAGTACTTGAAGAACTAATATATAAAATATTATATCTGAATAGTGTAAGAAAAGTGGCCATATTCATTAGAGGAAATCCGGAAAATTATAGCATCATTCATAATAAGAAGGGAGCTTCAGAAAGTTCACAGGGCCAGTCAGCCATGAAGAATCAAGTTAAAAACTATTCATTGTATCACATGGAAAAATCTATATTTGGCTTTGCAAAGAGACACTTTCAATGTATTATACAGTAATAGGTTAAAGCAAGTGAAAATATTGAACGCATTCATTTTTAAAATATGTAAATTTTGCGATGAAAGGAGAAAAGAAAAGTCTTAAGCAATTTTCAAAGTTGGTTATAAGAGAAGTAACATCAGACAGTAAGCGGAAGTGCCTAAGAGAGAAATGCGCCTCTCAGCATGTAGCATTTATCTACTGGATAAAGAACTAAGATGAAGAGTCCCTGGGGACATTATATTTAATATATTTTATGTAAATACACAGAGGAATAAAAAATATAAGATCTGAAAAAAATTGAGGGAAAATGAAGAACTATATAATGTCCCCAGGGACTAGGTAGGAATCATGGACCAGCCTAGGGTAGTGGAGCTGGGAGAACTCTTCCCAGAGCTACCTTGTCCATCCTGCCCTAGGTCTTAGTTTTGAACCACACAGGGTCTAAGTGGAAAGAAAAAAGCCAGAAGACAAAATCCTGAACTGTCCAGTGCCTGCTTTGGAGCTCTATTAAGGTGCCATTATTAAGCTTTTTAGAAGTGGTGAATGGGTCTTCTGGGACCCCTTTTCAGGCTTGGTTAATATCAGCCATTTTTAGATTGGTTCTGTTTATACCTTCCCACCTTTCCTGGGAAAGCAGAAAAACTTACACTGCCCTGTCTTCCTCTAATTCTGCAGGTAGAGGTCGTTAGCCTAGCTTCCTTTTTGAGATATTTTCATTTTGTGAGACCCGTTGTAATAAACTGGCATATTTCTATAAGGAAACAGAACTAAAATGAAGAATTTGCTGAAGCTGATGGGGGTAAAGTTGAGATAGGGAATATCAATGGATGGAGATCCCCAGGGAAAAAATGAAGGAACTGAAAAGATGATCCTTATAGTAATCTAAGAAAGATGTGAATGACAAAAGGTAAAGATTTTTAGGTGTGAATGGGGCAGAAAATGGATATTTTTGGTTTTATTTCCTTAGGAAGATGGATGGATAATGCTTAGATGGGAAGGGGTTGACCATGGTTAACTTATGGGTATTTTAAATCAAAATTATGTTTTTCAGTCAACATTCTAGTATATAGAGGAAAAGAGTTCAAAAGCACTGATTCCTGAGGAACTATTGACAGTTAAAGGGTTCTGGAAGAGGAAGAGTCTAGGTTTTCTGCTTCTTTGTTTGTTTTTGTTTTGTTTTGAACATGCGCATCCTCATAGGTCAATCACTCTGCAGTTGGTAGCTCAATACCCAGAAGTATAGGGATAGCAAAATTGGATTTGAAGGGTTATATTTTTTAGATTTATTTAATTTATGCATATGAGTGTTTTGCCTGCATGTACATATGCACACTTTATGTGAGCCTGGTGCCTGAAGAGGCCAGAAAGTTTCATAATATACACTGGAATTGGAGTTAAGGATATCTATGTACCACAATGGGCAACAAGTGCTCTTAAACACTGAGTCATCTCTCCAGCTTCTTGGTGGGATAATAATAATAATAATAATAATAATAATAATAATAACAATAGTGATGAAAGTAGCCATTAAGTAACTGGGTGGGGAAACGGGGTGGATCTGGAAGGAGTTAAAGGGAAGAGTTTAGAATGAATATGATTAAAATGCTTTTCATAAAACCTAATTAATAAACTATGTCAAAAAAACATGCCTTACCAAATCTAATTTTTATTTTTATTATACTTCAAATATACAGGAAATATGAATTGATGTAAATCACACCTTCTGGAAGCCTAAATATGTAAATCGAGAGAAATTATAATACATTCCAATATTTACATCAGGCCCCTGAAGGAAAAATATTATTGAATTGTTACTTTTTTTCCTCTTTTTATCATCCATCTCTTCTGTGTTTTCCATTTTCTAAAGAGAGTATACATTAATACTATAAATTTTAAAACTTTACTTATTAATATATTTATTCTTATATGGAGTAAGGTTGATGTTACTTCAACTTTTCATAGTCTTGTAAATTTAATCAACTTTTTATTTGTTATATTATCATATTAATTCATCTAAATCATAAGTTTTAGCTATTGTATAGTTTCAATACAGGTAAGAAAATTAGTTTGCCAATTGGATTACTTATACATTTTTGCTTATAACAGGGTTTCATTGAACTCTTGTGTACATGGATCTACCTAAAATATCTTCTAGGGTATTGGTATAATTTCTACAAGGATTCATATGTTATCAACATTTTTTGAAGTTGCTTGCTAAGAAATTGTGAGTTTATAATAGAACCACAGCATACATGAGAGAGAGAGAGAGAGAGAGAGAGAGAGAGAGAGAATTAGATGTTTGGAGTAGTCTACAGTTGAGTTTTTATTGATAGACTGTCAGAGGACATGCTGACAAGTTTAAAGAGATAGCAAAGAAAAGAAATATAGGTTGATTGAAAAGAAATGGAGGATCAAGGTTGATAGATGTCCACGTGCAACTTAGAACAGACCACACAAGACCAAACAGTTCCAAGTGGGGTTTATTCAGGAGATAGTGCAAAACAGGGGGTGGGGAGAAGAAGAGGAAGAAGATGGAAGACGAGAGAGAGGTCAGGGGGTTCTGTCTGTTTTATATGGGTGGTGATGTAGCCTCTTGCAGGTAAGGGTGGGAGGTAGCTAGGTGGATTCTGGAATGTATGGCGGTTGCCTTGGCAATGATGTGGGGGTCGTCTAGATGTGATGTCACTGGATTCGGATCCTGATACCAACAAAGGAACTGGACATTTTCTTGTAGTCAAAAGCAAACAGAAGAAAGTATGAAAGAATGTGGAATGGTAATGTTAAAGATTTGAGCATATATCAGTTGCACTAAATACACATCTGAAAATCAGAAATATATTAGAGAAGAATCAAATAGATTAGATCAGTAAAAGAACAAGGAGGGTGGGTATTAAACACTTCATGGACAACCATTAAGTTTGTTCAGGACAATAGTGGACCCCACATTTTAAGTGTCTTTTCTTTCTGCCAGGTAGCAGATGGGATGCAGACCCTGAAAGATCAGTACAGCATCATGTGATCTTTGTGTAAAGAAGTAAGAATTGTCTTTGTTTTTGCAGAGTCCTTATCTTGGCAGAGATAAGGCTTTGGAATAACAAATGCTTAAAATCAAGACAAGGGTGTTAAAGATGTGGTGGCTATCACATATGTTCAGTCTGAGGACTGGTCAAGGCTGAATTAGAGCAGATGGCAAGGAGGAAGGGATTACAAATAACAATTCATGTCACATTTTGCTTTATAAATCATGTTTTAGGATCAGCAGGGACTCGTTGCTCAGTTGGGATCTCCATGACACATTTCTCAGCTTGTGAAGAAGTCCCTCGAGAAGCTGTTAATTCTGCTCTATAGAGAAGATATGTGAGATACTTCAAGGTTATAGGACTTTCTGACTTGTCTGTTTCCACTGGAAATTCACACATATAGACCTATAGTAATGATAAATCTATAAGGCACATAATTCTTGATTTGAAATTCGAATTTACTAGGAAGTTTGGTCAACTTAACAGACCAAGCATTTTTGATTAAAGGCAATTCAGGAAATGTGGTGTCTTAGTCAATGCTCTATCTCTGTGAAAAGACACCATAACCATGGCAACTCTTTTTTTTTTTTTTTTTTAATTTTTTTATTGGATGTTTTATTTACATTTCATATGTTGTCCCCTTACCCCATCCCCCACCCACCCAGGAACCCCCAATCCCCTCACACCTCCTCCTTCTTCTTTGTGGATGTAACCTCTATCTACCCCCCCACTCCCAGCTCCCCACCCTCAAAATTCCCACCCCCTGGG
>NW_021604677.1:1757271-1783394 GCF_004785775.1 Grammomys surdaster
CAAAACCCCCACCCCCTGGGGCGTCCAGCATGGCAACTCTTATAAAAGGAAACATTTAATTGGGCTTGCTTACAGTTTTAGAGGTTTAGTCCATTATCTTCATGGTGTGTAGCATGACTGCAAGGAGGGAAAGAAACATGGTGATGGAGAAGTAGCTGAGAGTTCTACATCTGGATCTGCAGTCATCAGGAGGGAAGAGAGAGAGAGAGAGAGAGAGAGAGAGAGAGAGAGAGAGAGAGAGAGAGAGAGAGAGAGAGAGATTGGCAAACCCCAAGGGTCCACTCCATAATATACATCCTCCAACAAAAACACACCTTCTCCAACAAGGCTGCACCAATTCAAAAAAGGTCACACCTTCTATTCCTTCTCAAGCAATGCCACTCTCTGATGACTAAATTCTGAGCCTATGAGGAACTTTCTTATTCAAATCATCACACTGGAGGTCTTCAGTTCTGAAGATAGCAGCTCACTCCATGGAGATGCTATGGAATCAAATGGCATCACAGCTTTATCTTGAAGGATATTTCCTTTTGCCTTCATTTTTTTTTTTTGTAAAGCTCAACTGTGTTTCAAGTTATGTCTCTATGTCTTCTTCGGAGTTTAATTTGCTTGCCTATAGACCAATGATGGCATCATTTTTTTCTTGCTTGAAAGTGGAACAGCTTAAGACAGATATAAATCCCTCAACTTGAGAATCTGGACACAAAATATTGATCTTTTTCCATTTCTCATTGCTTGCTTGGCTATATTCCAAATTCTGTAATTAGGTGATGTTAAGTTTCAAACACTAGGTATATAGCTGAGATGCTTATTTAACATATCAAAGCAGACATGGCCTCCAAGTTCTCCCAAGATCCTTTTGTTCCTTCCTTTCACAAAGTATGACTTGCAGACCCTACCTGCTACCTTGAAGTCTCCAGCCCAGTGGGCTGGGCTGCTCTTCCCTATACAATCCAGACATTTTGATTACCCATCCCTTTAGTACTTTTAGCTTCCTGGCTAAAGATACACCTGAAACTGGTTTCTTTCTTTATCACCTCCCTTCCATCCATCCTCCTCCCTGTCCTTTTATGGCTCAGGGTCCTGACCATTCTGGACTATCCTAGATATGTCTGCATTTGACTATGTTCTTCTTTATACTTACAATAAACTGTCTCCCCCACCATTCCTAGGAGCAGTCATGTCCTTTCCTTTTTATTTCTTTTATTCATTCTGTGAAAAATTCTTTTGTTTAAACTCACTGAATTAATGTCTGTCATTGGTTGTCTTTTTTTTTTAAACAACTACAACAATAACAATGGCAATAGCAGCAACATCTCCAAATTTAGTTTCAAGGAGAGACACAACAAGTATTTCTGTCTTCATTCTTACTGAAACATCTACTGTAGAACATAGGAGTGATTATTTCTCTCTGTAACTAATACTATGCTGATATATTGGGTATTCATGCTATCTGTGTGGTGCCATTCCTGGTATGGTAGTCCTGGGTTCTATAAGAAAGCAAGCTGAGCAAGTCAGGGAAAACAATCCAGTCAGTAAGCAGCACTCTTCCATGGCCTCTGCATCAGTTCCTGCCTCTAAGTTCTTGCCCTCTGTAAGTTCCTGTCCTGTCTTCCCTTGGTGATGAACAGCAATGTGGAAGTATAAGCTGAACAAACCCTTTTGTCCCCAACTTGCTTCTTGGTCATGATGTTTTGTGCAGAAATACAAACCCGACTAAGACAATAATGTTTATGTAAAAAAAAAATGTCCACAGCAAATTTGTGTGAAATGAAGTCATTATGAAGTAGTGGGTTCAAAGAAAGGAGAAATAAGTAAGAATTTTCCTCTTCAATTCTTTACTGAATGTATCTTCATCTTTTCCTTATTTAGCCTTTGGCTGGCCTTTAAGTGTAAAGTTGGAACCATTAGAAGTTATTGTGAGGAGTCTGTGAATGTTTAAGGGACAAGGATAGGTTACTCTACTACTCTACAGTGGCTTTTCCTGTGCAATAACACAATAAGTTTCAAGTCTCCTCACATCCAGTGAATGTCCAGATGAAATAATAGGGTTTGAGAAGTCTGACTAATCAAAGCTGAGACCAATATACTAAGTAACGAAGGTACACCCAAGTGGGGGAGGAGAAAACTGAGCTTCTAAGGATCAAGAATACAGTCTGCTGCTCTAGTTTGCAGCTCTTCCTCAGAGCATTGCCCCACATCTAGGCAGACAGATTACTGAGTTCATTGTAGCAGTTCTTAGCTGTCTTGGGGCAGTGTCTGTTCAAGAGCTAATGACATATATTACAACTCCCTGTTAGGCTCTCTTCTTTGCTGTGAATATCTATTTCAGCATTACTGTTAAGAAGTTTAACTAGAAGACCAGACATTTCCTCCTCTATGATCTTCAAAACTCTGTGACTATGTAGCAAGATAGGCTCTTAAAAAAAATCTATCAGGCAAGCGAGTGGGTAAAGTTCTGAAGAACAGGAATGTAAATGCAGGAGATGGTGCTCCATTGCTTTGAAAAATCAGATTGTAGGGCTTGTATTTGTTGGTCCTTCTGAAGTAAATATCCCATTATACAGGGGAGAAGCTTAATTTAGTTACTTAAATTAGTACATGGGAGGAGCTGGATTTCACACCCAGAAGCCTCCTCCATAAACTGAATGTTTAACAATCTGAGGTTTCTGGAGTAAATTCTAACTATTTCAATTAGGAAGGAAATTGTTTCTGAGAGTTGAGAGAGTGATCATACTTACACTTGGAAATACACTGAGAAAACTGAAAATTTCCCTGGTGGAAGGACGTAACTAAGACAATTTATATGGTATTTAGGAGGTAGATTGGGATAGTAGATGGAATTTGAAACTGTAAACAGGATAATAGCATTTATTATTGATTTAGTATTGATTCAAATGAAAAAACTGAAATGTTACCTACAAACTCTACCTTTTAAAAATTTATTCATTTTACATCCCACTCACTGTTTCTCTTCCAGTCAACCCTTCCACAATCCTTCCCTCCATCCCCCTTCCCTTCTCCTCTGAGCAGCTCCCCGCACCCCCATATTCCACCACTCTGGCACATCAAGTGTCTATGAGGCTAGGCTCATCCTCTCCCACTGAGGCCAGACAAGGCAGCCCAGCTAAAAGAACATATCCCACGGACAGCTTTTAGAATAGTCCATGCTCCAGTTGTTCAAGACCCACAAGAATACCAAGCTTTGTATCTGCTACACATGTGTTGGGAAGCCTAAGTGTAGCCTGTGTGTGCTCTTTGAAAACTCTACCTTTTCAAAAATCAAGCAAGCAAGCAAAATACGTACTGGGAGTTCATTTAACTTTCTTTTTCAATGTCCTCCAACAGAGGAATGGATATAGAAAGTGTGGTACATTTATACAATGGAGTATTACTCAGCTATTAAAAACAATGAATTCAAGAAATTCCTAGGTAAATGGATGGAACTAGCTACACATGTGTTGGGAAGCCTAGGTGTAGCCTGTGTGTGCTCTTTGAAAACTCTACCTTTTCAAAAATCAAGCAAGCAAGCAAGCAAGCAAAATATGTACACAGAAAAGTCATGAGAGACAGAGATGATGGGAGACACCAGGAAAATAAGTCCTTCTAAATCAACATAATCAAAGCTCATATGAACTCACAGACACTGATGCAGCATGCATAGGGCCTGAAGAGATCACACCAGGTCCTCTGCATATATATTATGGCTTTCAGTTTAGTGTTTTTATAGGATTCTTGAGTGTGTGAACCAGTGGGTATCTGATTTTTGTGCCTTCTTTTGGGTTCTTTCCCTTCTGTTTGTCTACCTTTGGTGACTGCACATGGGATGGATACTAAGGTACAATGGTCTCCAGACAGCCCCTCCTTCGGTTTCTGTCCTACACTTTGTCTCCATGTTTGCTCCCTTGAGTATTTTGTTGCTCCTTCTAAGAAGGACTGAATCACCCCCACTTGGTCTTCCTTCTTTGAGAGCTTCATGTGGCCTGTGAGTTGCATCTTGGGCATTTCAAGGTTCTGGGCTAATATCCAATAATCAGTGAGTGAATACCATGTGTGTTCTTTTGTGATTGGCTTACCTCACTCAGGATGATAATTCCTAGTTCCATCCATTTACCTAGGAAACTCTCAAATTCATTGTTTTTAATAGCTGACTAATACTCCATTGTGTAAATATACCACATTTTTTGAATCCATTCCTCAGTTGAAGGACATCTGGGTTCTTTCTAGCTCCTGGCTATTATAAACAAGGCTGCTATGAACATAGTTGAGCATATGTCCTTGTTATATGTTCGAGCATCTTCTGGATATATGCCTAGGAGTGGTATAGCTGGATCCTCAGGTAATGCTTTGTCCAATTTTCTGAGGAACCGCCACACTGATTTCCAAAGTGGCTGCACCATCTTGCAGTCCCACCAACAATGGAATGGAATGGTGTTCCTCTTTCTCTACACCCTCGCCAGCATCTACTATCACTTGAGTTTTTAATCTTAGCCATTCTGACTGGTGTGAGATGGAATCTCAGGGTTGTTTTGATTTACATTTCCCTGACGACTAAGGATGCTGAACATTTCTTTAGGTGCTGCTCGGCCATTCGAGTTTCCTCAGTTGAGAATTCTTTGTTAAGCTCTTTACTTCATTTTTTAATAGGGTTATTTGGTTTCTCAGCACCTCATGGTACCTTCTCCAAAATAGACCATATAATTGGTCACAAAACAGGCCTCAACAGATACAAAAAGATTGAAATAATCCCTTGCATCTTATCAGATCACCACGGACTAAGGCTGGTCTTTAATAATGATAAAACCAATGGAAAACACACATGCACGTGGAAACTGAACAACACTCTACTCAATGATGGCTTGGTCAAAGAAGAAATAAAGAAAGAAATTAAAGACTTTTTAGAATTTAATGAAGATGAGGACACATCATACCAAAGCTTGTGAGACTCCATGAAGGCAGTGCTAAGAGGAAAACTCATAGCTCTAAGTGCTTACAAAAAGAAACTGAAGAGAGCATACACTAACAACTGGACAGCACACCTGAAAGCTCTAGAACAAAAAGAAGCAAATATACCCAAGAGGTGTAGACGGCAGGAAATAATCAAACTCAGGGCTGAAATCAACCAAATAGAAACGGAAAGAAGTATACAAAATATCAACAAAACCAGGAGCTGGTCTTTTGAGAAAATCAACAAGATAGATAAACCCTTAGCCAGATTAACCAGAGGGCACAGAGTCAGTATCCAAATTAATAAAATCATTTTTCTATCTAAGAGTTTGTGGCTGGCTTGGTATGTACTTTTCTCTTTAGATACTGTGCAGAATACCTTACAGTACCAACAATGCTAGCAAGTAGATGTGAAAACTCCATGGAGGCATCAGATTGACTTCTCCATGTTCAATAAGTTGTATAGGTGTTGTCTTCAGAAACGAGGCCTTGCCTTTAGAGCAATCTATAGTATTGGCAACAGCATGAATTATTTTAAGAGTCTCATGGGATCCTTTTGGTCAACAACTAAATTAGATGTAATCCAATCCTGAGACTGAAAGTTTCATTTGATGACAACAGATGGCCTATTGGGCCCTGTCATTTAGATTACCTTCATATACATATATATTTTAAGGAGCTTCTTCTGGATTATGTTTCCATACCACACCTCAAATAGCCCTTAATTTTAGCTGTTTCTCCTTCCTTACTCATCATCCTGACATAACCCTCCCATTCCAGCCCCCCTCATTCATCCATAATTATCTGTTTTGTTTCCTATTCTCAATGAGATCTGTTCCCCCTAGTTCCTATCCTCTGTAGACTTACAAATTGTAGCTTGATTACCACCTTAAATCTGCCTAACAGCTAATATCCACACATAAGCAAATATATACCATATTGGTCTTTCTGGGTCAAAGTAATCTCATTCAGAAAGATTTTTTTTCTAGTTCTATCCATTTATGTGAGGATTTAATTTTTTATCCACTGAATAATATTTCACTGTCTAAATAATGCACATTTTATTTATCCAGTCATTTGTTGAGGGACGTGTAGATTGTTTCCAAATTGTGGCTATTATGAATAGAGAAGCAATAAATATAGTTGAACAAGTACACTGTAGTAACATGGATACTTTTGGATATATACTCAAGAGTGGTATAGCTGGATTTTGAAGTAGATTGGTTCCCATCTTTCTTAGTAAATGCTATATTGATTTCCATAGTGTCTGTTCAAGTTTGTATTACTACCAGCAAAGGATGACTGTTCCCCTTATGTCACATCCTCACCAGCATGAGTTGTCATTTCCTTTTATTGATCTTAACCATTCTGACAGATGTAAGATGAAATTTCAAAGTAGTTTTGATTTGTATTTTTCTGAAGGTTAAGGATGATGAACATTTTAAAAGTATTTTTCAGAAAATTGAGTTTTCTCTTTTGAGAATTTTCTGTATGTAATATTAAAAATTGGGTTGTTTCTTGATAAGTAGGGTTTTTGAGTTCTTTATAAATTTTGGATATTAGCCCTCTATCAGATGTACATTGGGAAAAATCTTTTCCTATTCTGTATGCTGCTATTGCCTGAATAATGGTGTCTTTTGTCATGCAGAAGCTTTTTGGTCTTGTAGGTCTCATTTATTAATTGTTCATCTTAATGCTTGTGCTAAAGACTTTTATAAAGTCTTTTCCTATGCCAATGAGTTTAAGGCTATTCTCTAATTTCTCGTCTATCAGATTCAGTGTATCTAGTTTTATGTTGAGGTCTTTGATCCATTTGAAGTTGAATTTTGTGCATGGATCTATCTGCCTTTTTCTACAAGCAGCCATACAGCTTTACTGTCACTATTTGTTGAAGATGCTGTCTTAGTTTGAATTTTATTGCTGTGAAGAGACACCATGACCAAGGAAACTTTTTAAAGAACAACATTTAGTTGGGGCTGGTGTACTGGTTCAGAGGTTCAGTCTATTTTCATCATGCCAGGAAGTATGACAACGTCCAGACTGGTATGGTGCTAGAGGAACTGAGAATTCTACATCTTGATTCAAAGCAGTCAGAAAACTAATTTTCATGCAGTTAGGAGGAGGGTCTCAAAGCCCACCCCCACAGTGACAAACTTTCTCCAAAAAGGCCACATGCACTCCAAGACTACACCTTCTAATAGTGCCGTTCCGTTATTCAAGCCACCACAGATGTTGTTGTTTTTCCACTGCATATTTCTGACTTCTGCATTGAAAATCAGGTATCCATTAAGTGTCTGAGTGCCATTGATCAGTTAAATAGTTTTGCTCCAGTATCATGCTGTTTTTGTCACTATAGCTCCATAGTAAAATTGAAGGTGGGTGGACCTCTCACATTTCTTTTATTATGCAGGAGTGTTTTAACTATCCCTTTTTTGAGGGGAGTGTAGTTTTATATGAAGCTGAAAATTTGTTTTTCAAGATCTACAAAGAATTGTGTTGGAACTTTGATGGAGATTGCACTGAATCTGTAGACTGCTTTTGGTAGGTTGGCTATTTTTACTACATTAATCTTACTGACTAATGGGAGCATGGGAGATCGTTCCATCTTCTGATATTTCCTTCAGTTTCATTCTTCAATGTCTTAAATATTTTATCATATATGTCATATATAATATCACATCTGCTTAGTTAGAGGTACCCCACCAATAATTTATATTATTTGAGGCTATTATGAAAGGTGCAGTTCACCTAATTTCTTTCTCAGTCTGTCATTTGTATATAGTTGGGATACTGATTTTTGTGAGTTAATATGGTATCCACTTACTTTGCTGAAAGTACTTATCAGCTGTAGGAGTTTCCCAGTGGAATTTTTGGAACCACTATCATATCATCTGCAAACAGAGATACCTTGATTTCTTTTCCAATTTGTATCCCTTTGAGCTCCTTCACTATTCTTATTGCCCTAAGACTTCAAGTACTGTATTGAATAGGCATGGAGAGAGTGGACAGCCTAGTCTTGTATCTTATATTAGTGGAATTTCTTTGAGTTTCTCTTCATTTAAGTTGATGTTGCCCCTGGGCTTGCTGTAAATTTCCTCTATTGTTTTTAAGTATTCCTCCTGTATCCCTAATCTCTTCAGGACATTTATTGCAAAGGAAGTTTGATTGTGTCAAAGACTTTTTCTGGATCTAATGAGATGAACATGTAATAATTTATTGATCTATGTATATTGAACATTTCCTGCATCTCTGGGATGAAGCATACTTGATCATGGTGGATATTTTTGATGTGTAGACTCAGCTTGCAAATAGTTTATGGAAAATTTTGACATCTATGTTCATAAGGGAAATTGGCCTGAAATTTGCTTTTATTGTTTGGTCTTTATGTGGTTGGGCACTGGGTAACTGTAGCCTTATAAATTAGGCAATATTTCTTTTGTTTCCACTTTGTGGAATAATTTAAAGAGTATTGGCATTAGCTCTTATTTGAGTTCTTTTTTGTACTAAATCCATCTGATCCTAGGATTTTTTTTGGGGGGGGTTGGAATATTTTATCTACTATTTCTATATTACTAGGGGTTTTAAGTCTATTTTGATAACTTATGTGATCTTGATTTAACATTAGTAAGTGTTGTGTACAAAGAAAATTATCTATTTCTTTTAGATTTTTCAGTTTGATGTAGTACAGGTTTTTCAAGTGTGTCCTTATTATCTGGATATTCTTGCTTTCTGTTTCTGTGTCCTACTATTATTTAATTTAGATAATTATTGATTTTTCAAGAAACCAATTATTAATTAATTAATTTTTAAAAATTTTTTCTCAAATCGTAATTAATTCACACAGGGGTTATAAACACAGAAAGGCAGGATGTGGGGAAGGGAACGGCACTGGAGTGTGGGTGTTCGGGGGAATACAGATATCTTCAGAACCGGGTATCAGCTAGGTGAAGGTTCAGGGGACAATTCACTATGACTCTGCCTATGACTCGCTTGTCCTTATCTAAGTTGGTATTGTCTGCCAAGGCTACCTATTTACAAGATCTATGACTACTCATGCTTATACATTTCCACAAAAGCTGCCTGTTGACATTAGCTTATAGCCATCTGTTTCAATGTTTTTCCACTGAGACCCAAGACTTGGTGTTAGTATACTTGTATGACAGGCCCACTGCTGATTTTAGGCCTATGGCTGATTTTAGGCCTACAGTGTGTAAGCAGAACTGCCCCTGACATCTCCTCCCTTCTCTAAGTATAGAAGGGCTGTGGCAATTCTAAACTTGCGAAGGCGGGGATAGAGGCCTGACCTCCAGTATTTGAAGGGGACCTTGTAATGGCTCCAGTCCCCTTGTCGTTGTCCAGTGAGGCATGAGGGCCATACCCATCCCGATGTCTTTTTCCTGGAGAGGGGATACTTTTGACATCAATCCCTATGCAGTCAGGCTTGTCCCTCAGGGAACCCAGAGAGATATTTTTATCTTTTATTTATATTCCCTTGCAGTGCTTGGCCTTGCAGACTAAGCAAGAATTCAGATCGCCTGTCAGAGGGGTTCTGGGTGGCCCCTCTCTGCTTGGTCTAGGGGCAGAAGTCCCCCCCTTTTAGGTTGGGTGGAGATGGGTTTTGGAAACACCCTGTATAAAGTAACAACCTCATCTTGAGTCTCATGGTCCTCCACAGCTAACTTATGATAATGTATCTGAGTAGGTTTTGCTACCAAATTATTTATCTGTTGTATCACAGAGTTAGTCCACCTATTTGAGGGCCAGAGACCAGCAGAAAAAGGCAAAAAGAACCCAAATAATGGTCCCAAGATGGAAGGAAATAGGGTTGACAACCTTGGAGAGGCTGCAAACCAATTCTTGTATCAGCATTCATCTGTCTCTTTCTCTCTCTGATTTTTCTTAGGCTTCACTACCTATTTCATGCTCTCTTTAACCCTCCTTGTCTTGTCTATGTAAAGGCAACCTTCTTCTTTGAGGGTTTTACACAGTCAAGAGCTGTATACAGCCTTTTCTATTGTAATAGAGTAAATCAAGTCCAATAAGGATCTTTGTGATTTTAGGAGGTCTCTTCAGACAGTGAAACGAGGGATTTCTTCAGATTAGTGATGTCAATCTCTAGCTGTTTGATGTTCTTGTCAGTGGCCCTTCAAAGGTCTGAGTAGTATAAGTTCGGAGGCCAGCATCTGGATTAGAACTTCTAACAGCAGACATCACGGGTGATTCATTTTTACCTGGAAAGGAAAAAGAAGAGGATTCTCAGGGAGATTTCTCTTCCCCGGATGTAAATTGTTATTCATCGTCTTTATGGTTGGGCCTGGCTTTGTGGGGGTATCTATTTTTTTCATTAATCTTTTTAGTAGCCGGTTAGCTGTGCCTTCTGTGGTATTGGACAGGCATATCAGTCCTCGGCCCCATAAGAGAATTGGATCTGGGCCATTCCCTTTAAGGGTAAGAGGGTCCTTCCCCATATCTGTGGCAAAGTTTTGTTGGTCTTGGTGGTGCCAGAGGCAGTCAGCAGCAGATTTGCCATGAGCTTTCAGCTTTAGAGAGATAAAATGAACAAGGCATGATGGAGAGTATTTCAGGGGGACTCCTTCTGAGGGGGGTACCGTTCCCCCTCTTTTGTTTTTAAAGCCAATTTTTCATAGTTCTTGTAAAATCAGGGCAGAAGCGTCAACAGTCGCTCCTTCCACACTCAGAGAGTCATGAAGACCCTATTTAAGGATATATAAATCTATATTAATAATCTTTTGTCAAAGGACTGTTATAGCACCGCTGACAACTAATCAGACTATATAATATATCGATTAGTAATAGCTTCTTCTACTTTTTGTGAGATTACCTCTCCTTTGTCAATTAATTGTTCAGGAAAATTAGGGTTTACCTCGCTCTTGAGAATATTGAACAGAGACTTAAATTCTTTTGTGGAGAGCTTAAAATAGGATCTAAGCCAATTAGCAACTCCTAGAAACTTTTGAAATTGATTTAAAATAAGTAAACTCTCTTCCTCACTTTATTTTTAGACCCTTCATCTGTGTGGTTTTTTTTATTGGATATTATACGAATTTACCTTTCAATGTTATCTCCTCTCCCATTCTCCCCCAAAACCCCTTATCCCATACCCCGTCCTCCTAATTTTTGTGAGGGTGTGCTCCAAACATCCTCCCAGTCCCATCTCCTTGCTCTTGAATTCCCACACAGTATATTAATTAATTAATTAATTAATTAACTTTACATCATGACTGGAGTTCCCCCTCCTTCCTTTCTTCTAAGTCCTCCTCCTTCCTCATTTACTACTCCTTTTCTTTTCAGAAAAAGGGAGGCCTCCCACAGATATCAGGTGCATTCTCTATAATTGGGACTAGATGAGGCAGCCCAGTAGGGGGAAAGGGTCCCAAAGCCAGGCAACAGAGTAGAGACAGCCCTGCTCCCACTGTTATAAGTCCTACATAAAGATCAAGCTACATAACTATAACATATGTGGAGAGAGCCTTGGTTAGTCCCAGGTAGGTTTTCTGGTTGGCATGAACCAACTCTGTTTCATTGATTCTTTATTCTTTCTATTTTACTGATTTCAACTCAGTCAAATCTGTTACTTCCATTTCCTAGCCTCTGTAGATTTTTAAATTGTAGCTTGATTATCACCTTAAATTTACCTAACAGCTAATATCCACACATAACTGAATATATACTATATTTGTCTTTCTGGGTCAAAGTAATCTCATTCAGAAAAATTTTTTTCTAGTTCTATCCATTTATATGAGGATTTAAATTTTACCCATTGAATAATAGTCTACTGTATGAATATTACACATTTTATTTATCCAGTCATTTGTTGGGGAATATGTAGGTTGTTTCCAAGTTGTGGCTATTACGAATAGAGAAGAAATAAACTTAGTTGAACAAGTAGTACCCTATAGTAGCATGTACAGTCTTTGAGTATATACCAAAGAATGGTATAGCTGGATCTTGAAGTAGATTGATTCCTATCTTTTTGAGGAATGACTACTTCTTGGCATCTACTCCTTTTGGGTGTTATATCTTCTTTTGTTTTAGATAGGTTTTTAAGTTACTAGTATGAGATCTCTCCATTTTTTTTTAAATGTAGGTACTTGGTGCAATGAACTTTCCTTTTGAAACTACCTTCATTGTGCCTGATAAGATTAAGCTTGAGTGATTAGTGCTTTACCTGAGCTGTGTTGCTGTCCCTTATATTTCTGTTGCTGCAAAGAAGTTGTTTTATTTTACTTATCATATTTAACAGCCTTTTTTCTTTATGATTTGTAAATTTGTGGGTCTATCTACTATAGAGCAGTTATTCTCTTCTTTCCTAAAAGTTTGAAATGAATTACTCTGTCCATGCACCTGTATTGGTCTTCCATTTTATATCTATAAACTTAAGTAAGAAGTTTCCATTACATCATAAATATGTTCCACAAAAAATGCTGTATAAACTCATGTGAAATTAATGACTTAGTTCTCAGAAATGGAGTTAAGCTATACCATATATCAAAGCATCCTTGAAAGCATGCCTTTCTTAGTTTCTTTTGCATTTAAAACTGTGGTTTGGAGATAGCAATATAGTCTTGTTGAAACAACACACGCAAGTAAATATTCAAGTGTATCAAAATAAAAAGAGCAATATGGTTAAACTTAATCCTTGGTAATAGCCATCTGGGCCACTGGTCTGCTTTTGAACTGAGAGAACAGCTGCTTCCTTTTACATCCTTTGCCAGAGTGTGTGTGACACTTTGAGCAGAGATTTCAAGGATAGTCAATATAGATTACTACAAAATCTCATTTATATGACACCCTGGGTGTTCTCAGAAGAACCTGGGAAACTAGACAAAAGTTTATAACCCAAAAGGCCTTCCATATTAGGCTTTTTCTTGTCTTTGGGCATGATATGGGCCCATATTGCACAATCCCTCTTGATGGAGAGGTACTTCTTGCAATGAAAGTCAAACGCATTATTTTGGCTGTTCACTCCTCACAGCTGCCACATGTCTTATTTTATGTTGAGTGTGCAGCTGGTCACAGCTGTGTAGGTAGCTTTATTCATGAGAGCCTTTTGGTGAAGGGTGGTGTTTCTCCAGACACAGACCCTAAATGATAGGTGGTACTACAGTGATGCTGATGAGAAAGTACAAACAGCTTTGGAGATTTTGAGAGGATTCCTAAAGTGGAAAGATTCTGATTCTTAGGTTTTAATACTGGACCGAAATACTGTGGGTTTTTTGGATCAAATTATTCATAATTTTCTAAAATTGCCTTTATTTTTTAGTCATAATTTTGTTCATCTTGTCTTTACTTATAAATCCTTGAGCTTTTCCATATGCATAAAAGTGAATATCAGAGAAAGTCAGTATGATGACCTTTTAAAGTAATAGTTTACCAAATCACAAACATTTTAATAGCATTAACAAAGTTTGATTTGGTATTTTTTCAGTTGTTATAAAAATTTACATATTCATGTGGTGTCATGTTACATTTTGATATTGTGTATATATTATATAATCTTCCATTCAGGTTCTTTGTCTATAACTCCTTAAATATCACATATTAGTAACGAAAATTCTTGTTTGCTTTCGACTTCCGGTCTGGGCTCGAGCATAGAGCAGGTCACACGCTGCAGCTCTGTACCCAACACCAGAAAACTGAGAGAAAGAGGGACTCCCAGAAGCTTTCACTCAGGCAGCACCCCAGGTAAAAATGAATCACCCGTGATGTCTGCTGTTAGAAGTTCTAATCCAGATGCTGGCCTCCGAACTTATACTACTCAGACCTTTGAAGGGCCACTGACAAGAACATCAAACAGCTAGAGATTGACATCACTAATCTGAAGAAATCCCTCGTTTCACTGTCTGAAGAGACCTCCTAAAATCACAAAGATCCTTATTGGACTTGATTTACTCTATTACAATAGAAAAGGCTGTATACAGCTCTTGACTGTGTAAAACCCTCAAAGAAGAAGGTTGCCTTTACATAGACAAGACAAGGAGGGTTAAAGAGAGCATGAAATAGGTAGTGAAGCCTAAGAAAAATCAGAGAGAGAAAGAGACAGATGAATGCTGATACAAGAATTGGTTTGCAGCCTCTCCAAGGTTGTCAACCCTATTTCCTTCCATCTTGGGACCATTATTTGGGTTCTTTTTGCCTTTTTCTGCTGGTCTCTGGCCCTCAAATAGGTGGACTAACTCTGTGATACAACAGATAAATAATTTGGTAGCAAAACCTACTCAGATACATTATCATAAGTTAGCTGTGGAGGACCATGAGACTCAAGATGAGGTTGTTACTTTATACAGGGTGTTTCCAAAACCCATCTCCACCCAACCTAAAAGGGGGGGACTTCTGCCCCTAGACCAAGCAGAGAGGGGCCACCCAGAACCCCTCTGACAGGCGATCTGAATTCTTGCTTAGTCTGCAAGGCCAAGCACTGCAAGGGAATATAAATAAAAGATAAAAATATCTCTCTGGGTTCCCTGAGGGACAAGCCTGACTGCATAGGGATTGATGTCAAAAGTATCCCCTCTCCAGGAAAAAGACATCGGGATGGGTATGGCCCTCATGCCTCACTGGACAACGACAAGGGGACTGGAGCCATTACAAGGTCCCCTTCAAATACTGGAGGTCAGGCCTCTATCCCCGCCTTCGCAAGTTTAGAATTGCCACAGCCCTTCTATACTTAGAGAAGGGAGGAGATGTCAGGGGCAGACCTGCTTACACACTGTAGGCCTAAAATCAGCCATAGGCCTAAAATCAGCAGTGGGCCTGTCATACAAGTATACTAACACCAAGTCTTGGGTCTCAGTGGAAAAACATTGAAACAGATGGCTATAAGCTATTGTCAACGGGCAGCTTTTGTGGAAATTTATAAGCCTGAGCGGTCATGGACCTTGTAAATAGGTAGCCTTGGCAGATAATACCAGCTTAGATGGGGATAAGCAAGTCATAGGCAGAGTCATGGGGACTTGTTCCCTGAACCTTCACCCAGCTATACCCGGTTCTGAAGATATCTGTATTCCCCCTGAGCACCCACACTCCAGTGTCATTCCCTTCCCCACGTCCTGCCTTTCTGTGTTTATACCCCTGTGTGAATTAATTATGATTTGAGAGAAAATTAAAAAAAAGAAGTGATTAAAAAAAAAAGAAAATTCTTGTTTGGTTTTTTTTTGAAGTATACACTACATTATCATCGTCATCTATAGTTATCCCACTATGCCTTTGAATGCTAGATCCTATTAAATATATTCTTCATGAGTTTTCAAGTGATTGTTAGTCAAGGGTCATTCTCTATGTCATTCCAATTTTAGTATATTACTGCTGAAATGAGAACAAAGCTTGAAATTTTGAAAGATCTTATTATAACTCTAATTCCTGAGTTGAATAGAAACTCAGGGAATGATATTGAAAACCGAGTTGGAAGGTATTCTGAGCATACCAGAGTAACCATGAGAAAAAACAAAAAACCCGTATATGGGCTTCTGTGAATCTTCTTGGGCACTTCATTTTGTTCAAGTCACTACTTGAGTATTATTCAAACATATTGCCAATGCAGAAATGTAGTATTCTTTAACACCAAATAACATGGTTTGCATTTTAGAGTACATACTATTATTTCCCTTACTTTACTATATATAGTCTGGCATGCACACTTAACTGATGTGAAATTCTTGGGTCTATCAGACTCCAGGGAGGTAAATGTCTTAGACCATTATAATGTTAAAGAGGACCAACGTGCAGCAAAATGTAGAAAGAAATAAAAATTTCCAGGTAGTTTCCGTAAGTGGAGTAGTTACCAGTGCCTTATAGATGAATGCTTCATTTGTTTTCCTCACTTTGTTTACATCAGTGGTTCTCAATCTGTGGGTTTTGACTGCTTTGGAATTTTATAGCAAATATTCTGCATTTCAGAGATTTATATTATGACTAATAACCAATGGATAATTACAGCTATGGAGCAGCAACAAAATAATTTTTTGATTAATTTATTCTCTCATATATTACATCTTGACTGCAATTTCCCCTCCTTCCTCTTATCCTCCAATTTCTCCTCCTTCACTTCCCTTCAGAAAAGGGCAGGCCTCTAAGGGATATCAACTAAACATGGCATATCAGGTTGCAATAAGACTAGGCACCTCCTCTGGTATTAAGGCTGAAAGAGGCAACCCAGTAGGAGAAAAAGAGACTCCAAAACAGGTAAGAGTCAGAGACAGCCCCTTTCACACTGTTAGGAGTTCCACAGGAAGACCAAGCTTCACAACTGTAATATATATGCAGAGATATTAAGTCAGTCTCATCAGGCTCCTTGATTGTAGGTTCAGTCTCTGTGAGCCTCTATAGGTTAGTTGATTGTGTGGGTTTTCTTATGTTGTCCTTGACCTATCTTGTTCCTACAATACTTCCTCCCCATATCCATCAGCGATCTTTCAGCTTCCCCTAATGTTTTTCTGTGGGTCTGTGCAGCTGTTTTCATTGGTTGCTGGGTGAAACCTCTCTGATGACAATTGGGCCAGGCACCAATATATAAGTATAGCAGAATATTAGGAATCATTTCAGTGACTTTTTAAACTGCCAATTCTGTTTGG
The DNA here is from genome assembly GCF_004785775.1 of Grammomys surdaster. Lineage (NCBI taxonomy): Eukaryota > Metazoa > Chordata > Mammalia > Rodentia > Muridae > Grammomys > Grammomys surdaster. The sequence goes on from NW_021604677.1 coordinate 1,773,810, forward strand.
TTATATCTTAGTTCTCTGGGCTATTCAGCGACAGGGTCCTGACCTTCCAGGCAGTGTCAGGGCCTAGATCCCTTAATAGCATGTGGGCTCAAGCTACACCAGTCGTTTGTTGGCCACACCCACAGGTTTTTCACCACCTTTATCCCCTGGCACATCTTACAGATAGGACAAATTGTAAGTTGAAGGCTTTGTGACTCTGTCCAAATCTCTCCACTGGAAGTCTTGTCGAGTTACAGGAGATGTCTAGTTCAGGACCTGTATCTGCTATTATGAGGAGTCTTAGGGTTACCGTTGTATATTCCTGGGAGTTTCCATTGCATAGGTTTTTTACCTTGCCATGAAATGCACCCCAATTCTAGTTGTCTCTCCCAGAACTCTTTCCCTTCATTGTCCCACCCTCCCTGACTGTTTCCTCCTGTACCCATCTCTACCCATCCCCAATGTTCCCACAATATCTATTCTCTTTACTCTTCCCAGGAAGATTCATGTTTCCTCTTGATCCCTCCTTGTTATTTTGCTTTTCTGGGTCTATGGATTATAGCATGGTTATTTACAGCTAATTTCCACTTCTAAGTGAGTCCATGCATGTTTGTCTTTCTGGGTCTTGGTTAACACACTTAGAATGACGTTTTCTAGTTTTATTTATTTGCCTGCAAATTTCACTGTATTATTTTTGTCTTTTTAACAGCTGAGTAATACTTCATTGAATAATCATATCACATTTTCTTTATCAATTCTTTGGTTGAAGGACATCTTGGTAATTTCCAGTTTCTAGATACTATAAATAAGTTTCTATAAACATAGTTGAGCTGGTGTGTTTATGATAGAATGGAGTGTCCTTTGGGTATATGCCTAGGAGTGGTATAGCTGTATCTTGAGGTGTATCTATTTCCAGTTTTCTGAAAAAACACCACATTGATTGTCAAAATGGCTGACCAACATTGTATTCCCACTAGCAATGAGGCGTGTTCTCCTTGCTCCACATATCATCAGCATAAGCTGTCACGTATGTCATTGAGCCTAACCATTCTGACCAGTGTAAGATGAAATCTGAGTCATTTTGATTTTGATTTCCCTGATGACTAAGTGCTTCCTGGCTATTTGAAATTCCTCTATTGAGAATTCTGTTTAGACCTATGCTCCATTTTACAAATTGAATTGTTTGCTTTGTTTATGTAAATTTATTAAGTCTTTATACATGTTCAAAATTATCCCTTTGTTAGATGTGAATTTGGTGAAAATGTTTTCCCATTCTGTAGACTGCCATTTTGTCCTATTGATGGTGCCCTTTGCATCACAGAAGCTTCAGTTCCATGAGGTCCCATTTATCAATAAATCAGTCTTAGTGCTTGTGTTCTTTTCAAAAAGTTATGTTGTGTGCCAATGTGTGGAGAGCCGCATAGTGCTGCGCCCTTAAGATGGCACCGGTCTCCGCCTTCTGCCACCTGCTGGCGAGGACTCTTAGGAGTAAACAACTCCTTATTTGGCTGTAGCAGTTGATCTGGCTTGTCTCCGTGTGTGTGTGTGTGTGTGTGTGTGTGTGTGTGTGTGTGTGTGTGTGGACCTATCTGCTGTTGCCACGTGGCAGACAGGGGTTGGCTAGTCCTAGAGTACTTAAGCCTGGGAGACGTTTCCCCCGTGGTCATCAGTTAGAAGATTGTTCAAGGGTCCTGAATAAACTGTTTGGAGAAGAACTCGTGCGCGTTGCGTCTTCCTTGCTGGTCGAGGGTGGACACGACAACTGGTGGCTTGTGCACGTGACAATCGGGGAAAGCGAAGCTCAGAACTTCAAGCAGTCAGGGTGGTGCACTGGTAAGTTCCCAGGTTACGTTGGGACAAGGGAAGGCCCTCGGTAAAAGAGGCAATAAAGTTTCCGGGTAGGAACGATAAAGTTCCCAGGTCAGTGGGACGAGGGAAAGTTCCCAGGTAAATGGGACGAGGGAAAGTTGTGGGATAAGGGAAAGTTTCCGAGGTGAATTGGAACAGTAAAGTCTGAGGAGTGGAGTGCAGCCATTTTGCTCTTTGCTGCAGACAAAGAGAGAACAGAAAAGTTTACATTGTTGCAGACCGAAAGTGAAAGGCACAGTGTGTCAAAAGTATGGGTGCTTCTCAGTCGCACCCAATTTTTTTGGCTCTTCAGGAGCTGCTGTTATCTAAAAATTTGAAACTTAAGAAAACCACCCTTGAAAGGTTTTTGGATGAGTGCGATATCATTGCTCCTTGGTTCGCAGTTTCTGGTAATTTAACTATCGCTTGTTGGTATAAATTGGGAAAGGATCTAGACTTTGCATGGGGTCAGGGAACACTCAAGTCAAGGGTCAGACCTGTGTGAAAGCTTATCAGGAACTGTTTGGAGGATCAGAGGTGCTGCAGGGCAGTAGAGGAGGGACAGACTGCCCTGGAAATGCTGAAAGAGGAGCGCTCAGTTAAGTCGAGCGGGAAGGAGGATTCTGACACAGACTAGTCAGATACTGATGAGGAGCTTCAAGCTCTGATTGAAAAGGTAGAGAAACACTCTCTGAAAGAAGGAAAGAAGAAAAGGGAGATAGACAAAGACCCAGAGACAACTGTGGGGCCAGCAGGGGTAGTGCCTCCCACTCCTCCGCCATATAATGCCCCGAGCACCCCTATTGGAGGCTCAGGACGTTCATTTTGCCCAGAGGTGTGGCGAGCAGTGAGATCGGAGTTGCAACTTGCTTGCCCAGGTTTTCAAGATGCTCAAGGTAATCGCTATGAGGAGCCTCTTGATTTTAAGGTCATAAAATCTTTGGCAGAATCAGTTAGGATGTATGGCATTATGGCCTCGTTCACTCTGGCTCAAGTTGAGGCATTAAATAGACATTGTATGACACCTAGTGATTGGAGCAGCTTGGCTCATGCCTGTTTCAGCCCTGGGCAATATCTGGATTGGAAGGCGTTCCTCATTGAGTATGCTACAGAGCAGGCTGCTACAAATCCTGTTGTGATAGGGATATATTGCTAGGACAAGGAAGATTTGACAACCAGCAGACAGGATATCCTGTGCAAGTGTTTGAGCAAGTAAATCAGATCGCCATTAAGGTGTGGAAGTCTTTACCTAATAAAGGGGAAGTAAGTGGCAACTTGACTAAAATTCTACAGGGATCTATGGAACCATTTTCAGATTTCGTGGCTCGCTTGGTGGAGGCTGCAGGTAGAATTTTTAGGGATCCTGATGCTGCTATGCCCCTGATAAAACAGTTAGTGTATGAGCAGTGCACAAAAGAATGTAGAGCTGCTATCACTCCTTTTAAGAATAAGGGACTGGAAGCATGGATGAAAGTCTGCAGAGAGTTGGGGGGACCATTGACCAATGCTGGCCTTGCAGCAGCAGTGGTCCAGCTTACCCAGCAGAAAGGTGGAGGTTCTGGAGCATGTTTCCAGTGTGGAAAGGCAGGACACCTTAAAAGGCAGTGCCCAGAACGAAGAAGGACAGGGAACACAGGAAATGGCCAGCGCCCCAAGCAACCTGGGCTATGTCCCAGATGTAAAAAGGGAAATCACTGGGCGAATGAGTGCCGTTCGGTTAAAGACATTAACGGCCAGCCTTTTGCCTCAGGCTATAGTGGAGTGCGTCCAAAAAACGGACAATGGGGCCCACGACCCCAGGGCCCACAAATATGTGGGGCAGTGGAGAATCAGGATTCAGTTCAGAGTCAAGAGAAATGGCCTACCCTCCGTCATCTGAAGGACCAAGGAGAGCCACTGCGGGCTCCGCAGGATTGGACCTCCGCTCCACCACCAGGCTTGTACTGACCCCCCAGATGGGAGTTCAGTTAGTTGACACAGATTTTAAAGGGCCTCTTGAGCCTGGCACAGTGGGCTTATTACTGGGGTAATCATCATCAGCCTTGAGTGGCCTCATAGTACACCCTGGGATTATAGATCCTGATTATACAGGAATAGTTAAAATTATGGTGGCCTCACCGCAGGCAATAATTGCTATCTCCCCTGGGGATAGGATAGCTCAGCTGGTGATTCTGCCTAGTCTACACAACAAATTTACAGCAAGCAAACAAGTACGGGGCAAGGTGGGTTTGGGTCGACAGGGACTGATTTGACATTCCTGTCTCTGGACCTAAACCAATGCCCTGTGCTGGAGCTTAAAATAGTTTGGAAGAAAATCTTGGGCCTCCTAGATACTGGAGCAGATAGAAGTATTATAGCCAAGAAGGACTGGCCCTCTGGTTGGCCTGTGCAGGCCTCTTCACGGACATTACAAGGACTAGGTTACGCAAAAGCCCCTGATATGAGTGTGAGACAGTTACCATGGTAGCATCATGAGGGACACTCTGGTGTGATGCAACCTTATGTGTTAGAGCTCCCTATCTCCCTGTGGGGCAGGGACTTATTAAAAGACATGGGCTTTAAACTGAGCAATGAGTATTCTGTCACTGCTCAGCGCATGATGCAGGATATGGGCTACACCCCAGGATATGGCATAGGGAAATATTTGCAGGGACGAACAGATCCTATCTCTGTGCAACAGAGACAGAAGGGACAGGGACTGGGTTTTTCTTAGGGGCCACTAGGGAAGGAATTCCCATTACTTGGAAAACGGAGGATCCAGTTTGGGTTCCTCAGTGGCCACTTTCCTCTGAGAAATTAAGGGCTGCCAAGGAGCTGGTGGCTGAACAACTGTCCTTAGGGCACATAAAGCCCTCCATGTCTCCCTGGAGCACTCCCATTTTTGTAATCAAAAAGAAGTCTGGGAAATGGAGATTGTTCATGATCTGTGTGCCATTAATCAGCAGATGCAGATCATGGGCACAGTACAACGGGGCATACCACTCCTGTCATCTTTGCCCGCCTCGTGGCCCATAATAGTGATAGACATTAAGGATTGTTTTTTTTTTTCATTCGTCTGTGTGCAAAAGACTGTGAAAGATTTGCTTTTACTGTTCCATCTTGTAATCATGAGGAACCTGATCAGAGATTCGAATGGGTAGCCTTGCCACAGGGAATGGCTAATAGTCCCACCATGTGTCAACTATATGTGGGTGAAGCCATTGCACCATTAAGAAAGAATTTCCCAGAGCTAAGATGTGTTCATTATATGGATGATATTTTACTTACAGCTAGAACTGAACAAATCTTGGATGAAGCTTATGAGAAGTTAGTGATATTATAAGGGAGAAGAAATTGTTTATAGCCCCTGAGAAGGTACAGAAGGAAAAGATAGTTAACTATTTGGGAGCGAAAATCGGGCCTGAGAAAATAATACCTCAAAAGATCGAGTTGAGAAAGGACAAATTAAAGACTCTAAATGATTTTCAAAAGTTGTTAGGGGATATTAATTGGGTATGCAATTATTTAAAGCTGCCAAATTATGAATTGAAACCATTGTATAATATTTTAAATGGTGACTCGGCTCTTGATTCTCCTAGACAATTAACAGAAGAGGCAAGAAAGGCCTTATGTAAGGTAGAGGAAAGGTTACAAAGTGCCTTTCTGCAGAGATGGAGAGGGTCAACCCATTGTTTTCTGCATATTTACCACCTATGGCCAGCCTACAGGGTTGTTATGGCAAGAAGGTCCATTATTATGAATCTATTCAAAGGTTTCTCCAAATAAGTCCATAGAACATTACCCCACTGCAGTTGCTGCTCTAGCCTTGAATGATGTTCAGCAATGCCTGCAGTTTTTTGGAGCTGCTCCCGCTAGTATAATAGTGCCTTTCTCTAGTTCTCAAGTTAAGATCTTGTGCGGAACTGTAGATGACTAGGCTATATTGCAGTGCAGCTTCAGTGGTATGACTGATAATCATTATCCCAAACATCCCTTACTGTCATTTTTTAAAGAGCATCCTGTGATTTTTACAAAGATCACCTCTGCACATCCCCTTATGGGGGCACCGAATATATTTACTGATGGTTCCAAAACAGGTTGCAGGGCCTATATGATAGAGGACTAGGAACCTGTACTATGTCATTTTCAACCGGGTTCACCTCAAATTGTGGAATTAAAGATTGTTGTAGAGGTGTTTAGAAATTGTCACTTTGCATTTAATTTGATTTCTGATTCGGCCTATGTTGTTAATGCAGTAAGAATTTTAGAAGTAGCGGGCCCTCTTAAGCGTAGCAGCACGGTGTGTGCCTTATTACAAGAATTGCAAGATTTAATTTGGCAGAGAAAGAGATGCTTTTATATTCAACATATTAGAGCACACACAGGCCTGCCTGGACCGTTGAGTGAAAACAATGATAAAGTTGGCCGATGGACAAGGATGGAATGTATTTTCTTAAGCTCATCATTGGAGCAGGCAAGACAGTTCCATCAGTCATCTCATGTGAATGCAAAAACCTTGCAACAAAAATTTCACTTATCTAGAGCAGATGCCAGACAGGTGGTTCTGGATTGTCCTCAGTGCGTGATTCACCATCACCCTCAGGGTGTGGGAGTGAACCCTAGGGGGGTATTGCCACTCAAGATCTGGCAAATGGATGTCACTCATATATCACAGTTCGGGACCCTAAAATATGTCCATGTGTCTGTTGACACCTGTTCGGGCATTATACATGCCACCCCTTTAAGTGGGGAAAAGGCTCGCAATGTCATAGGACATTGTCTGGAAGCTTGGGCGGCATGGGGGAAACCTCAGCAGTTGAAAACAGATAATGGGCCAGCCTATATGGCCAATGCATTCACCTCCTTTTGTAAACAAATGGAGATACACCTAAACCATGGCTTACCATATAACCCTCAAGGCCAGGGTATTGTGGAACATGATCATCGCACCTTAAAAGAATGCCTACAAAAACAAAAAGGGAGAGTAGGCCAAGGCCATGCCCCCAAGGATAGAATATCGTTAACCTTATTTACCCTAAATTTTTAAAATTTGGATGTCCACGGCCGCTCAGCTGCGGACAGACGTCAGAATTCTCATGGTCCCTCTAGAAGCATGGTAAAATGGAAAGATGTCCTAATGGGCTCCTGGCGAGGGCCTATCCTGTGCTGACATGGGCACGAGGTTGGTTCTGTTTGTGTTTTTCCTCAGGACCAGCAAGATCCAGTGTGGGTGCCCGAGCGACTGGTGCAGAAGGTTCGCCATGAAGACTCTCCTGAGGCTCGAGATGATGATGGTGACAGTGACACCAGGGTTAGAGACTGAGGGAGCCGGAGGCATCTAGAGAACCCCTGCTTCGTGACATCTTCCTCTTGACCAAGTAGGCAGGTTTAGGATCCTTGGCAATACTCATGGTGCTAGCCTCCTCTATCTGCCTGTGGTTTATTTGCAAGGTTAGGGTTACACAAAAATGGAATGCAGCTGTGATTATCCAAGCCTTTACTGCCTTTGAGGCTGGACAGTCCCCCCAAGCTTGGCTGGCAGCCATCAAGCCTTGAGTCATCACGTTCAGGTTGCGAGGCTAAGCACTGCACTTGAGGTATGCTGTCTGCTGCTAGCAGCCTCAAGGAGAGCAAGTCTGATTGATGCGGGTTAGTGCCATCCTTTCCCCCAACCGGTCCCAACATTGTTCCTGCCTCAGCAAAAATCGGCACTGAACGGATCTGACACTTCCTGGGCAGGGATGCTCAGGGAGGGTTAGTACAATGTCCGTTGTTTTTTCTGAGATCAGATCTCTACTCTCACCTGTTTCGTATAAAAACAAAAGGGGGGAACTGTGGAGAGCCGCATAGTGCTGCGCCCTTAAGATGGCACCGGTCTCCGCCTTCTGCCACCTGCTGGCGAGGACTCTTAAGAGTAAACAACTCCTTATTTGGCTGTGGCAGTCGATCTGGCTTGTCTTTGTGTGTGTGGACCTATCTGCTGTTGCCACGTGGCAGACGGGGGTTGGCTAGTCCTAGAGTACTTAAGCCTGGGAGACGTTTCCCCTGTGGTCGTCAGTTAGAAGATTGTTCAAGGGTCCTGAATAAACTGCTTGGAGAAGAGCTCGTGCGCATTGCGTCTTCCTTGCTGGTCGAGGGTGGACGCGGCACCATTGTATTCAAGGATGTTCCCCACTAACTCTATCACTTACTCTATAAGGTTTTAGAGTATCTAGATTTATGTTGAGGTCTTTGATCCATTTGGACTTGAGTTTTGTGAAGGATGATAGATATGGATGTATCTACATTCTACATGCTGTCATCCAGTATACCAGTACTATTTGTTGAAGATGCTTTCTTTTTTCCTTTGTATTGAAGACCTCCGCAGAGGGGAGACCCTCACTCAGGTCTCAGAAAGTGGCGGCCACCCAGTAATCTGCTAGAGACACTGTGTACCGGAGCAAAAGCGAGGTTTATTTGGGCATGTGACAGCTAGCTGCCAGTCAATTCGTATGCCCATGCAGGAGCTGAATTGACCCCGAAAGCCAGTTTGAGAGGGATTTTTAAGGGGAAAAACCACAAACCAAGGAATGGGGAGGGGGATGAGGGGTTGTTAAGGTGGCATAACATAAAAATAGCAGAACATTCCAAAGGAACCCAACCTACGTGAGTCAGGATCAGGTGAAAACTGTCTGTACGCTTATCTTTCTCAAGAATGTGGTCCTGCCCTGTTAGTTCGGCCTTGCTCTGTCACTGCAGTTCTCAGCTTGGTTCCCAGCTTGGTTCTCAGCTTGGTTACTAGCTGGCTAACTTGCATTCTAGCCAGTTCCCATAACTAGCCTGTCCACATTCTTAACTTGCTTCATGGCTCTGTTTCTCAGAAAATTTTCCATGTCCTTATAAAGAAAGCCTAAAGAATATTTTATATGTCTAAAAAGGATTCTATATACCCAGCATCTATAATTTTTCACTCTACAGTATGATTATAGATTTTTTATTAAAAAAAAAGCAGGTGTCCATAGGTATACGGATTCTTGTTTGGGTTTTCTCTTTGATTCCACTGATTACCATATGTTTTTATGCCACGTGGTTTTGATTACTGTAGCTCTGTAGTAGTACTTCAAATTAGGGATGATGATACCTACAGAGGTTCTTTTATTGTACAGGATTATTTTAGCAATCATGGGTCTTTTGTTTTACCAAATGAAATTGAGAATCTTCCTTTTGAAATCTGTAAAGAATTGAGTTGGAATTTTGATGGAAATTTCATTAGGTCTGTAGATTGCTTTTGGTATGATGGCCATTTTGCCTAAGTTAATCCTATTGACTCACAAGCATGGGAGATCTTTTCATCTTCTGTTAGCCTTTTAGATTTATTTCTTCAAAGACTTGAAGTTCTTATTGTACAGGTCTTTCACTTGCTTTATTAGTGTAACACCAAGATACTTTGCATTATTCTAAGGGTTTTTTTTTTTGTCTAATCTTATATTCAGCAATTTTGCTGAAGGTGTTTATCAGCTGTAGGAGTTCCCTGGTTGAAATTTTAGGGTCACTTATGTATACTGTCATATCATCTGCAACCAGTTATACTTTTTTATATCACTGTGATTTATTTTTTTCCAATTTGTATGCCCTTGATCTCCCTTAATTTTCTCAGTGATGTAGCTAGGTATGGAGATAGTGGACAGCCTTGTATTGTTCCCGATTTTAGTGAAATTGCCTTCAACTCTTTATTTATTTTGATTTTGGTATAGCTTACTGCTATATATTGCTTTTATTACAGCTAGGCATGTCATTTTT
>NW_021604677.1:1783404-1790154 GCF_004785775.1 Grammomys surdaster
GCTTACTGCTATATATTGCTTTTATTACAGCTAGGCATGTCATTTTTATCACTGTTTTGTCAGTTTGAGTAAGGCTTTGCCTATCTTGTTAATTTTCTCAACAAACCAACTCTTTTTTAAAATTTATTGATTCTTTGTGTTCTCTTTGTTTCAATTTTATTGATTTCTGCCCACAGTTTGATTATTTTCTACCATCTACTTCTCTTGGATGTGTTTGCTTCTTATTGTGCTAGAGCTTTCAGGTGTGCTGTTAAATTACTATTATGAGATCTTTCTAGTTTCTTTATGAAGGCACTTAGTACTATGAATGTTCCTCTTATCACTGTTTTAATTATGTCTCATAACTATGGGTATGTTGAACATTCTTTTTTTTTTAAATTTTAGGAAGTCTTTAATTTCTTTTCTTATTTCTTCCTTGAACCAGTCATCATTCAGTAGAAAGTTGTTCAGTATCCATGATGACAGAATACAGGGAGTTATTTCAATTATCTTGTATCTGTGGAGAATTATTTTGTGATTAAGTACATGATTAATTTTGGAGAACGTTCTTTGGAATTCTCAGAAGAAGGTGTATTGTTTTGGTCTTGGGTGAAATAGTCTATAGATATCTGTTAGATCAATTTGGTTTACAACATCTACTAGCTCCAACATTTCTGTTTAGTTCTTGTTTGGATGACCTGTTTATTGATGAGAGTGGAGTATTGAAGCCTTTTGGTATTAATCTATAAGGTTCAATGTGTGATGTAAGCTTTAGTAATTTTTATTTTTACGAATATGGGTGCCCTTGCATGTGGGGCATAGATGTTCAGAATTGAGACATCATCTTGTTGGGTTTTTCCTTTGACAACTATGAAGTGTCAAAATTTGATTAATTTTGTTTGAGTTCTATCTTAATTAGATTTTAGAATGACTGCAGAAGCCTATGTCTTGGGGTCATTTGCTTGCAAAAATTTTTTCCCACTCTTTACTCTAAGGCAATGTCTATCTTTGATGTTGAAATATGTTTCTAGTGTGCAGCAGAATGGATACTTTTCCACATCCATTCTGTTAGTCTGTGTCTTTTAATGGAGCATTGAATCAATTGATATTGAGAGATATTAATGACTAATGATTGTTAATTTCTGCTATTTTGTTGTTGTTTGTTATTAGAGGTGGTAGAAGTATGTGTGTTTGGTTTTGTTTCTTTTGGTTTTGATGGTGTAAGATTATTTATTTTTGGTGTTTTCATGTATGTACATAGCCTCCTTGGGATAAAGTTTTCTTTCTAGTATCTTTCGTAAGTCTGAATTTGTGGATGTATATTGTTTAAATTTGACTTTGGAATAAAATATCTTGTTTTCTTCATCTATATAGTAGTAGAAAATTTGCTGGCTACAGTAGTCTGGACTAGCATTGTTGGTCTCTTAGGGTCTGCAAGACATCTTACCACCTCCCATCTGGCTTTTAGAGTCTCTGTTAAGAAGTTGGGTATAATTCTAATAAGTCTGCCTTTACATATTACTTGGATTTTTTCTCCTCTTGCAGCTTTTTATATTCTTTCATTATTCTGTATGTTTAGTGTTGTCATTATTATGTACAGGGAGACTTTTCTTTTCTGGTCCCATTTATTTGGTATTTTGTAAGCTCTTGTACCTTTATAGGCATGTTCTTTTTAAGGTTAGAAAAATTTTCTTATATGATTTTGCTAAAAATATTTTCTTTGAGTCTTTGAGATGGTATTCTCCTCCTTCCTCTATTCCTATTATGCTTAGGTTTGGTCTTTTCATAGTACACCAGATTTTCTGGATATTATACTTCAGAAATTTTTTGGATTTAGCATTTTCTTTGATTTATCAATTTCTTCAGCTGTATCTTCAATGTCTAAGATTGTCTCTTCCATCCCTTGTATTCTGTTTGTGATGGTATGGTCTGAAGTTTCTGGTTGATTTACATTTTCCATCTCTAGGATTTTCTAGTTAATGTATTCTTTATTTCTTCAATTTCTACTTTCAGGTCTTTAATAGTTTCCCCTTACATTCTTTATAGGACTTATACATTTCCTCCAATTGCTTGTTTGTATTTCCCTGATTCCTTTAAGGGATTTACTCATTTTCTTTAAGGATCCCTTGTCATCTTCATAAGATTGGTTTTAAGGTAATTGTCTTGTATTCAGATATGTTGGAATATTTAGGATCTGCTTAGTAGGATATCTGGTATATAGTGGTACCATATTGCTTTGGTTGTTGTTCTTAAGTTGGTCTTTAGTCATCTGGGTTTAGAGTAGTTATAGGTTTAAATGCTGATTTCTGAGTTTATCTCTGTTGGATGACTGTTTCTCACTTCTTTTCTGTTTTTTTTTCTTTAGTTTTCCAGCCTGAGTCACCTGTGGTTTTGGCAATCAATGAGTCTTCAGGTCCAGTAGAGTGCCTCCACTGGGCTTTTGGCATCAACTCTGGGGTTCTGGATATTGGCTTGTCCTTTTGGGTTCAAGGTATTTCTGTGGCTTCTGGGGCTCTGGGTTGTGGATTGGTCTGTAGTAGTGCAGAGGTCTTCTGCCAGAGTTGTAGACTGGAAGATGGAGCAGAGGGGAGATCTTACAACAAAACAATTTTATGGTTGGTAGTCACCACAATATGAGGAACTGTATTAAAGAGTTGCAGCACTAGGAAGGTTGAGAACACTTCATACACACTTGTATGAACTTCAATGGTATTAAATATTAGTCAATGTATTATAGCCACATACTAGGAATATGTTATTAAAATATTTCAAAGGTAAAATATTTCACCTGTATGGGTTTATCTTGATTCTATTTACTGAGGCATACAGGATTGTTTTAGCTGTCCTGAGTTTTTAATTTTTTCCATATGAAGTTGGGAATTGCTTTTCAACATCAGTAAAGAATTGAGTTGTAATTTAGATGGGAATTGCATTGAGTCTGTAGATTGCTTTTTTTTACATTGGCCATTTTTACTATGATAATCATACTGATTCATGCACATGGGAGATCTTTCCATCCTGTGATGTCTTCCTCAATTTTGTTCTTCACAGTCCTGAAGTTCTCATCATACAGGTCTTTCACTTGCTTGGTTAGAGTTACGTCAAGATATTTTATATTCTTTGTGGCTAATCTGAAGGATGTTTCCCCCTCTAATTTCTTTCTCAACCCCCTTTATCATTTGTATATAGAAGGGCTACTGATTTTTTTGAGTTAATTTTGCATTCAGCCACTTCATTAAAGGTGTATCTGCTGTAGGAGTTCTCTGGTCTATTTTTGTGGGTTACTTATCTATACTATCATATCATCTGGGAATACCAACACTTGGATTTCTTCCTTTCCATTTTGTATTCCCTTGATCTACTTTACTTGTTTTACTGTTCTGTCTAGAACAGTAAACTGCTGTTTTGAATAGATAGAGAGAAAATAGGCAGCCTTGTCTTGTCCTTAATTTTAGTGGATTTGCTTTAAGTTTCTCTCCATTTAATTTCATTTTGGCTATTGGCTTACTGTATATTGCCTTTATTATGTTTAGGTATGTACCTTGTATCACTGATGTCTCCAAGATATTTTACATAAAGGGGTGTGGAATTTTGTCGAAAGCTTTTCTCCATCTAGTGAGATGATCACGTAGGTTTTATTTTCTTTTTGTTTGTTTATATTGTGGATTGTATTGATAAATTTTTATATATTGAAGCATTTCTGCATCTCTGAGCTAAAGCCAATTTGATCATGGCAGATGATGTTTTTGATGCATTTTTGGATTCAATTTGCAAGTATTTTATTGAGTATTTTTGCTTCAATGTTCACAAGGGAGATTGGTCTGAAATTCTCTTTCTTTGTTGAGTTTTTATGTAGGTTTGGTATAAGGGTGACTGTGGCCTCATAGAATGAGTTTAGCAATTTTCCTTCTGTTTCTATTTTATGGGATATGCTGAAGAGTTTGGTTTTAGTTCTTTGAAAGTCTGGTAGAATTCTGTGCTAAAACCATCTGGTCCTGGCCCTTTGTTAGTTAAGAGACTTTTAATGACTGCCTATATTTCCTTAAGAATTATAAGACGATTTAAATTGTTTACCTGATCTTGATTTAACTTTGGAAATTTGTAACTATCAAGAAAATAATCTATTTCATTTAGATTTTCCGGTTTTGTGGAGTATGGGCTAATGAGTCTCTGTTTTTCCTCAGCGTCTCTTGTTATGTCCCCCTGTCATTTCTGATTTTTTTAATTTTGTTATTATCTCTCTGCCTTTTAGTTAGTTTTTTCAAGAGTTTGTCAATCTTTTTTATTTTCTCTGAGAACCAGCTCTTGGTTTTGATGATTCTTTGTATTGTTCATTTTGATTAGATTTATTGATTTAGTCCTGACTTTGGTTATTTCCTGTCATCTGCTCTTCTTTGTTATGTTTCCTTCTTGATGTTGTAGAGCTTTTAAGTGTGCTTTTAAGTTACAAGAATCCTGTACAATAAAAGAGCTTCTAGAGATAATACCATGCCTAATTTCAAGCTGGACTACAGAGCAATAGCAATAAAAACCACATGGTATTGGCATAAAAACATACAATGGAAAAAAGATAGCATCTTCAACAAATGGTGCTGGTCTAACTGGATATCTGCATGGAGAAGAATGCAAAAAGATTCATATTTATCATTCTGCACAAAACTCAGTTCCAAGTGTAGTGGATCAAAGACTTTGACATAAAATCAGATGCACTAATTCTTATAAAGGGAAAGTGAGGAACTGCTTTGAACATATTAACACAGGAGACAACTTCCTGAACTGAACACCAATGGCTCAGACATTAAGATAAACAGTTATTAAACAGAACACTATGAAACTGCAAAGCTTCTGTAAGGCAGGGAACACTATATATAGGACAAAATAGCAGTGTATAGTATAAGAAAAGATATTCATCAACTCTACATGTGACAGAGAACTAATATCCAGAATATATAAAGAACTCACAAAATTAGACACTAATAAACCAAATAACACAATTTAAACATGAGGTGCAGATCTAAACAGAATTCTTAACAAAGGAATATCTAAGAAGCACTTAAAGAACCATCCAACATCCTTAGTCACCAGGAAAATTCAAATTAAAACAACCCTGAGATTATATTTTACATCCATAAGAATGGCTAAGATCAAAAATTCAAGTGATAGCACATACTGGCAAGGATGTGGAGCAAGAGGAATACTCCTCCATTGCAGTAGAAATGCATTCTTGTACAACCTCTTTGGAAATCAATTTTATGGTTTCTCAGAAAACTAGGAATAGTCTTAACTCAAGACCTAGATCTACCACTCATGGGCATACATCAACTATGTTCATAACAGCTTTATTCATAATAGCCAGAAACTGGAAAAAATTACATGTCCTTTAACCAAAGAACAGATAAAAAATGTGGTACATTACACAATAAATTATTACTCAGCCGTTGAAAAACAATGACATCATGAAATTTGCAGGCAAATGGATGGTTCTAGAAAATATCCCCTTGAGTGAGGTAATCCAGACCCAGAAAGACAAACATGGTATGTATTCACTTATAAATTGATATTAAAGTTCAGGGTACCCATGCTATAATCCACAGACCCAAAGAAGCTAAATAACAAGGAATGCACAAAGGAGAATGCCTGAATCTCACTCAGAAGAAGACATAAAATAGACCTTGGAGATGGATGAAGGGAAGAAACTAGGTAGGAGTCATGGTGGGTTGTATTGTATTGACGTCGGGAAGTAGGTGGAGATCAGGTATGAAGATATTAGTGGAGGAGGGCTGGCAGAGAGAAGGGAAATTGGTGGGGATGGGAGCATCTTTGCCAGAGACTTGCAACAGGGGAAGCTCCCTGGAGTATATGAGGATGACCTCAGCTAGTGAGACCTCTAGCAGTTGGGGAGAGAGTCATCAACTCATCCACAAAATCTACCCCAAAATGCTTATAAGATATGCAGAGATAAAGAAGGAGCAGAAATTGAAGGGATGGCCAACCAATAACTGGCCCAACTTGAGACCTAGCCAATGGGAGAGAACCAACCCCTGACACTATTAATGGTACACTGCTATACTTGCAAAAGGCACTTAGCATAACTGTGGTCTGAGAGACTTCATCCAACAGCTGATGGAAACAAATGCAGAAACCTACAACCAAACATTAGATGGAGTTCAGGGAGTCTTGTGGAAGAGAATGACTGAGGAAGCTGAAGGGATCACTGACACCACAAGAAGACCAACAGAATCAAGTAAACTGTGCCCATGGGGACTCACAGTGACTAATCTACCAACTAATGAATATACATGGGCTGAACCCAGGCCCCCTGCACATTCGTAGCAGATGTGCAGCTTGGTCTTCATGTGCATGCCACAACAATTGAAGTAGGAGTTGTTTCTGATTCTGTTGCCTGCCTTTGGATCCTTTGTCCCTAGCTGGACTGCCTTGTCTGGTCTCAGTGAAAGAGGACATGCTTGATCCTGTTGTGTCGTGATGTGCTAGGGCAAGTTAGTACTCAAAGGGGGGGAGGCTTCCCTTTCTCTAATGAGAAAGAAGAAGGGGTGATTGGGGAAGGGGTATGTGAGAATGGGACTAGAAGGAGAGGAGAGAAAGGAGGAGGGAGCTGTGATTAGTATGTAAAGTGAGTAAACACACACACACACACACAGACACACACACACACAGAGGGAGAGGGAGAGAGGGAGGGGGAGGGAGAGGGGAAAGAGGAGGAAGAGAGAGAGAGAGAGAGAGAGAGAGAGAGAGAGAGAGAGAGAGAGA
>NW_021604677.1:1790164-1821749 GCF_004785775.1 Grammomys surdaster
AGAGAGAGAGAGAGAGAGAGAGAGAGAGAGAGAGAGAGAGAGAGAGAGAATTGTAGTATTGTAATGCTAAGTGTGGGCTCTTAAGACCTGTTTGCTCCAGAGACAGAGAGGCTGCATGTAGACCCAAGTGACACTACGTGACCTTGATCTCAAGTTATTTCTGATCGGTGAAAAAAGATGCCAACAGTTTATAGCTGGTCAGAATTGAGATAGGTAGGGCTTGATGTTCTCATGCCTGGGGGATGGAGGAGCACAAAGGAAAGAGAAGAAAGTGGAGAGAGGAGAAAGACACCATGGATTCAAGGAATCAAGAAGGAATGGCCATGAGGGATGGCCAATGAGTTAAGAGCAACCCATAAGAAACATAGTAAATGCTTCCGCCCCTGCCTGGTCCTTTGGGCTGGGGCTGACACAGAATCGGTCTGATCCTGTCCTGTGGAGATACTGAATTCCGAGTCATCCTAGAAGAGCCACTGTATTCAGAGCAGCCGGTAAGAACTCCATCTCACTCCCTAAGCCCCAGAGATACATCTGGGAGCCAGGGACATTCAGGACACAGCAGCTACCCAAACCCTGCGCCTCCGGAATTCCACTTCCCTTCCGCCCCTGCCTGGTACTTTGGGCTGGAGCAGACACAGAGTCGGTCTGTTCCTGTCCTGTGGAGAAACTGAATCCTGAGTCATCGAGAAGCCACTGCACTCAGAGTAGCTGAAACTGAATCCTGAGTCATCGAGGACCCACTGCACTCAGAGCAGAAGGATTTCCAGATCCAAGAGGTGGCCTGAGTCCCAGGAGTTCTTCCACCCAGGAGATTAGGAGCATAAGACCACAGAGACATCAGGACTCTGAGGAGCTCTGCAACAAGCAAGATAACTGGAAATAGACTCCAGTCTTACACAGTGAGGGCAGGTAACACTAGAGTTAACCAGATGGTGAAAGGCAAGCGCAAGAACATAAGCAACAGAAACCAAAGTTTCTTGGCATCATCAGTACCCAGTTCTCCCAATATAGCAAGCCCTGGACACCCCATCACACCTGAAAAGCAGGATTCAGAATTAAAATCACTTCTCATGATGATGATAGAGGATTATAAGAAGGAATTAAGTAACTCCCTTAAAGAAACACAGGAGAGTACCAGTAAACAGATAGAAGCCCTTAAAGAGGAATCACAGAAATCCCTTAAAGAAATGCAAGAAAACACAAAGAAGGAATTAAACAAAAATATTCAGGATCTGAAACTGGAAATAGAAACAATAAAGAAAGTTCAAAGGGAGACAACCATGGAGATAGAAAACCTAAGAAAGAGATCAGGAGTCATAGACGCAAGCATCACCAACCGAATACAAGAGATAGAAGAGAGAATCTCAAATGCAGAGGATACGGTGGAAAATATTGACACAGTTGTCAAAGAAAATACAAAATGCAAAAAACTCCTAACTCAAAACATCCAGGAAATCCAGGACACAATGAGAAGACCAAACCTAAGGATAATAGGTATAGATGAGAATGAAGATTCCCAACTTAAAGGGCCAGTAAATATCTTCAACAAAATTATTGAGGAAAACTTCCCTAACCTAAAGAACAAAATGCCCATAAACATACAAGAAGCCTACAGAACACCAAATAGACTAGACCAGAAAAGAAATACCTCAAATCACATAATAATCAAAACATCAGATGCACAAAACAAAGAAAAAATACTAAAAGCAGTAAGGGAAAAAGGTCAAGTAACATACAAAGGCAGACCTATAAGAATTACACCAGACTTCTCACCAGAGACTATAAAAGCCAGAAGAGCCTGGACTGACATCATACAGACCCTAAGAGAACACCATTGCCAGCCCAGATTACTATACCCAGCAAAACTCTCAATCACTATAGATGGTGAAACCAAGATATTCCATGACAAAACCAAATTTGCACAATATCTTCCCACAAACCCAGCACTTCAAAGGATAATTGATGGAAAACGCCAACACAAGGAGGGAAACTACAACCTAGAAAAAGCAAGGAAGTAATCTTCCAACAACCCCCAAAGAAGATAACTATACAAACACGATTCTACCTCTAATAACAAAAATAACAGGAAGCCACAATCATTTTTCCTTAATATCTCTTAACATCAATGGTTTCAATTCCCCAATAAAAAGACGCAGACTATCAGACTGGATACACAAACAAGACCCAGAATTTTGCTGCATACAAGAAACGCACCTCAGTGACAAAGACAGACACTACCTCAGAATAAAAGGGTGGAAAACAATTTTTCAAGCCAATGGTCCCAAGAAACAAGCTGGAGTAGCCATTCTAATATCAAATAAAATCGACTTTCATCCAAAATTAATCAAAAAAGATAAGGAAGGACACTTCATACTCATCAAAGGAAAAATCTACCAAGGTGAACTCTCAATTCTGAACATCTATGCTCCAAATGCAAGGGCACCTACATACATAAAAGAAACTTTACTAAAGCTCAAAACACACATTACACATCACACAGTAATAGTGGGGCATTTCAACACCCCACTCTCAGCAATGGACAGATCATGGAACCAGAAACTAAACCGAGACACTTTGACATTAACAGAAGTTATGAACAAAATGGACTTAAAAGACATCTATAGAACATTTCATCCTAAAACAAAAGAATATACCTTTTTCTCAGCACCTCATGGTACCTTCTCCAAAATAGACCATATAATTGGTCACAAAACAACCCTCTACAGATACAAAAAGATTGAAATAATCCCTTGCATCTAATCAGATCACCATGGACTAAGACTGGTCTTTAATAATGACAAAACCAATGGAAAACCCAGGTGCACATGGAAACTGAACAACTCTCTACTCAATGATGACTTGGTCAAGGAAGAAATAAAGAAAGAAATTAAAGACTTTTTAGAATTCAATGAAAATGAGGACACATCATACCAAAACTTGTGGGACTCTGTGAAGGCAATGCTAAGAGGAAACCTCATAGCTCTAAGTGCCTACAAAAAGAAACTGGAAAGAGCACACACTAACAACTTGACTGCACAACTAAAAGCTCTAGAAGAAAATGAAGCAAATACACCCAGGAGGAGTAGAAGGCAGGAAATATTCAAACTCAGGGCTGAAATCAACCAAATAGAAACAGAAAGAACAATACAAAATATCAATAAAACCAGGAGCTGGTTCTTTGACAAAATCAACAAGATAGATAAACCATTAGCCAGATTAACCAGAGGGCACAGAGACAGTATCCAAATTAATAAACTGAACTGAAAAGGGAGACATAACAACAGAAACTGAAGAAATTCAAAAAATCATCAGATCCTACTACAAAGGCCTATACTCAACAAAGCTGGAAAACCTGGATGAAATGGACAATTTCCTAGACAGATGCCAGGTACCAAAGTTAAACCAGGAGCAGATAAACCATCTAAATAGTCCCATAACCCCTCAGGAAATAGCAGCAGTCATTAAAAGTCTCCCCACTAAAAAAAGCCCAGGACCAGATGGTTTTAGTGCTGAATTCTATCAGACCTTCAAGGAAGACCTAATACCAATTCTCTTCAAACTATTCCACAAAATAGTCACAGAAGGAACACTACCCAGTTCGTTCTATGAAGCTACAATTACACTCATACCCAAACCCCACAAGGACCTGACAAAGAAAGAGAACTTTGGACCATTCTCCCTTATGAACACTGATGCAAAAATACTCAATAAAATTCTAGCAAACTGAATCCAAGAACACATCAAAACAATCATCCATCATGATCAAGTATGTTTTATCCCAGGAATGCAGGGATGGTTCAATATTTGGTAATCCATCAATGTAATCCACTATATAAACAAACTTAAAGAAAAAAACCACATGATCATCTCACTAGATGCTGAGAAAGCATTTGACAAAATTCAACATCCCTTCATGATAAAAGTCTTGGAAAGATCAGGAATTCAAGGCCCCTACCTAAACATAGTAAAAGCAATTTACAGCAAACCAGTAGCCAACATCAAGCTAAATGGAGAGAAACTTGAAGCAATCCCACTAAGATCAGGGACTAGACAAGGCTGCCCACTCTCCCCCTACCTATTCAATATAGTACTGGAAGTCCTAGCCAGAGCAATTAGACAACAAAAAGAAGTCAAAGGGATACAAATAGGAAAGGAAGAAGTCAAAATACCGCTATTTACAGATGATATGATAGTATACTTAAGTGACCCCCAAACTTCCACCAGAGAACTCCTAAACCTGATAAGCAACTTCAGCAAAGTGGCTGGTTATAAAATCAACTCAAACAAATCAGTAGCCTTCCTCTACATGAAGGATAAACAGACTGAAAAAGAAATTAGGGAAATGACACCCTTCACAATAGTTGCAAATAACATAAAATACCTTGGTGTGAATCTAACCAAGCAAGTGAAAGACCTGTACAACAAGAACTTCAAGCCTCTGAAGAAAGAAATCGAAGAAGATCTCAGAAGATGGAAAGATCTCCCATGCTCATGGATTGGCAGGATTAATATAATAAAAGTGGCCATCTTGCCAAAAGCAATCTACAGATTCAATGCAATCCCCATTAAAATCCCAACTCATTTCTTCACAGAGTTAGAAAAGGAAATTCTCAAATTCATATGGAATAACAAAAAGCCCAGGATTGTGAAAACTATTCTCAACAATAAAAGAACTTCAGGAGGAATCACCATCCCTGACCTCAAGCTGTACTACAGAGCAATAGTGATAAAAACTACCTGGTATTGGTACAGAGACAGGCAGGAAGATCAATGGAATAGAATTGAAGACCCAGAAATGAACCCACACACCTATGGTCACTTGATCTTTGACAAAGGAGCTAAAACTGTCCAGTGGAAAAAGGACAGCATTTTCAACAAATGGTGCTGGTTCAACTGGAAGACAACATGTAGAAGAATGAAAATTGATCCATTCTTATCCCCTTGTACAAAGCTCAAGTCTATGTGGATAAAGGACCTCCACATAATACCAGATACACTGAAACTAATAGAAGAGAAGATGGGGAAGAACCTCGAATACTTGGGCACAGGGGAAAAGTTCCTGAACAGAACTCTAATGGCATATGCTCTAAGATCAAGAATTGACAAATGGGACTTCATAAAATTGCAAAATTTCTGTAAGGCAAAGGTCACTGTCAATAGGACAAAAGGACAACCAACAAAATGGGAAAAGATCTTTACCAATCCTTCATCTGATAGAGGGCTAATATCCAATATATACAAAGAACTCAAGAATTTAGACTCCAGACAACCAAATTGCCCTATTAAAAAATGGGGTATAGAGCTTAACAAAGAATTTTTAACGGAAGAAACTAGAATGGCCTAGAAGCACCTAAAGAAATGTTCAGCATCCTTAGTCGTCAGGGAAATGCAAATCAAAACAACCCTGAGATTCCATCTCACACCAGTCAGAATGGCTAAGATTAAAAACTCAGGTGATAGTAGATGCTGGCGAGGGTGTAGAGAAAGAGGAACACTCCTCCATTGTTGGTGGGACTGCAAGATGGTGCAACCACTTTGGAAATCAGTGTGGCGGTTCCTCAGAAAATTGGACATAGCATTACCTGAGGATCCAGCTATACCACTCCTAGGCATATACCCAGAATGTGGTCGAACATATAACAAGGACATATGCTCAACTATGTTCATAGCAGCCTTGTTTATAATAGCCAGGAGCTGGAAAGAACCCAGATGTCCTTCAACTGAGGAATGGATTCAAAAAATGTAGTATATTTACACAATGTAGTATTAGTCAGCTATTAAAAACAATGAATTTGAGAGGTTCCTAGGTAAATGGATGGAACTAGGAATTATCATCCTGAGTGAGGTAAGCCAATCACAAAAGAACACACATGGTATTCACTCACTGATTATTGGATATTAGCCCAGAACCTTGAAATGCCCAAGATGCAACTCACAGGCCACATGAAGCTCATAAAGAAGGAAGACCCAGTGGGGGTGATTCGGTCCTTCTTAGAAGGAGCAACAAAATACTCAAGAGAGCAAATATGGAGACACAGTGAGGGACAGAAACTGAAGGAGGGGCCATCTGAAGACCATTCCACCTGAGTTTCCAGCCCATGTGCAGTCACCAAAGGTAGATGCTGATGTGGAAGTCAGGAAGTGCATGCTGATAAGAGCCTGATGTGGATCTCTCCTCAGAGGTCTTCAAGAGTCTGACATATTCAGAGGCAGATGCTCACAACTAGCCATTGAACTGATAATGGGGTTCTCAATGGAGGAGTTAGAGTGAAGACTGAAGGAGGGCTGAAAGGATTTGTGGCACCATGAGGAGAGCAACAATACTGACCAACAACAGCTCCCAGGGTCTAAACCACCAGCCTGGGGGCACTTAGGGAGGGATCCAGGGTTTCAGCTGAATATGTAAGAGTGGAGGGCACTGCTGGGCCTAGGTGGAAGAAGAGAACCTTGACCTCATGAAGGCTGGACGCCCCAGGGGGTTGGAATTTTGAGGGTGGGGAGGTGGGAGTGGGGGTGTAGGTAGTGGTTACATCCACAGAGAAGGTGGAGGAGGGGTGAGGGGATTGGGGGTTCCTGGGTGGGTGGGGGATGGGGTAAGGGGACAACATAGGAAATGTAAATAAAACATCCAATAAAAATTAAAAAAAAAGAAACATAGTAAATAATAACTCAGGATTATTGATATGAAAGTAGCTTCTAATAGCATATATGGTAGATATCTGCTGAGGTCTAGTGCTATTTAAAGCTTATTATAAATAATTAAATAATAAAAGTGTGTGTCTTTTATCCTGGAACTGAATGATCAAAGGTTGGGTAGAAGCCCTGGCTTGAGATTAAATATTTAACTGTCCCCCTCAACATACACAACTACACACACACACACACACACACACACGCACACACGCAGAGAATGAGGGAGTAAGAGAAAGGGTGTAGAGGGAGAGAAGAGAGAAGAGATAGAGTGCAAGCAAGTGCTGAAATTGAAAAACCCATCCATCTTTGGTGATGCCAGTCCCTGACTGGGATCTTGGACTCTATAAACAAAGAAAAGTTGGTTTCTGATTTTTGAGTGTTGATGTAATAAGACCGGCTTCCTCAAACTTCTGCTGCCATGAGTATTCTAACATGATGTCCTATAATTTAGAGCTATAAGCCAAGGTAAATCCTTTCTCACTTAGATTGATTTTGTCATGTTTTTACCACTTCAATAAAAATATAACTAATTTGGAATACTCTTTTCTATTTATTTTTTCATAAAGGAAAAAGAGAGGCAAGTGTTCTGAATGGAGTGGTCTGTGGGCTATTTAACCTTGCTTCTCCTCTATCATGTTTGAATCCACTAAGACTAGGATTTGTGGGGACAAAAACCAGTCCCACCAAACAATAATGTTCTAGTTTTCTTAGCCTGTGATGCTTCGGCCATTCATGATTTAAAATGCTTGTTCTTTATAACAATTGTGATAGCCACACAAATATTTTAATGTAGTTTAAAAAAAATATCTCTGAAACTGCTGTCAAAAAATACCTTGTATACAAAGCCTTAAACATTAGTTGTGGTTTAAATTAAGTTAAAATCTTTTCTTTTCTACAATTTCTAAAAAAAAAAAACAAAAAAAAAACCCAAAAACTTCTTAATATAGAAATGAGCTCTGAGAATCAAAGGAATGATTTACCAAACTTATTTAGCCACTGAATCTATTTATATTTTCTGAAAAATACCATTTAGATGTCAGTATTAAATGAAATGCATGTTAATATATGATCTTTTGAAAATATATTGGACAACTGCAATATTAAAATCAAACTGATAACAATTCAAGTTAGAAGTTGAAATATAATTAAGAGTCCCTCACATTAAAGATGATGTAAGCAATCAGTTATTGCTGAATACTTTATAGATAAAGCTAGAGGCATAACAGCAAGAGTAAGTTAGAGGAGGATTTTCAGTAGTCTGTAATTTCATCCTTCTTTGACTGAGATTCCAATAGTATTTGGAGGATTCTTTTGTTTGTAAAAGAAAAAAATTGAGTTTTGCTGACAAGCTATAAACCTTGCTTTCTTTTCTGTTTCTTCGTGTATTCTATCTTTTTGAACAGATTTTCAATGTCTATTGAGTTTTTAAAGCAATGTGTCAGGTTCTAATGGTCCTGTTGGTTTAAGGAAAAATACTCTCACTAATAAATCATAATGAATCATCAGTCTCAACAGGCTCATGACCTTCGATCAGTCGGGGGTTTGGGGCTAAAGTGATTTCCCCCCTCTTCTTGCTGGAACTACTCTACTTGCTCTCATCTGTCCTTCTAATTTATGGGTGGGCTGCCCACAGGACAACTCACCTGCAAAAATAGTTCATGCTGTGATGTTTATTATACTAAGTAGCTTTCATGCTGACAGAGAGTTTTTACAAGAGGATGGAGTTGCTGTCAAGATCTTCCATCATCTGAGCAAAGCTGGCACTGAAATTCTCTCGTATTTCACTATATTAAATTTAGTTAGGGTGGGGACAGGGCAGATGAGAATGAGTTTGGAGGCAGCAGTGAAATCTGTTTAAATGTCTAATTTAGGGGATTTAATGAATCTGTTTTCAGTAAAATGCATCAAAAGGACAGCAAAATAAAGAGGCATGGATTAGAGACTCATTTAACAATGATTCTCTGTTTAGACCTAGTACAGGAAATGAAAAAATCACTATAGTGTACATGAAGGAATGCTAAGGTATACAGCCTTAAATGATGCTTTGGTGAGCTAGTGCAATATTCACTGGGCATATTTTCTTTATTCTTCAGTTTTAAACATCCTTGATTTATTAATTTAGTATGTTGTCTTTATAGAGCTTTTGAAAAAAAAATGTTGGGAGTAAGAGAGTGAAAGTACACTGGATCCTATTATATTCTCTTAGGGGCAATAATTCTTCACACTACAGTTCCCTCTACTCCCCATGGTCTTCTATGCATTTTTTTTTCTAATCATGAAAGAATACATAAAATTATGTGATCACTTTATTTTTTCCTATCATCAGTATTTCTCGTATTACTGGAACCCCTGTGTGCTCATGCATCACTCCTAAAGGCAGTGTTTTCCAGCATTCATGTATTGCTTTATTATTCTCTTTTTGGGGAATTGTGTTATTACCATTTTCAGCTTTGGTCCTCACTCCCTCACTTCTTCCCTACAAAGGATCAACAGTTAAATTCTTTCCTGGGCTCAGGACCTCTGCACAGCCATCTCTTGCTGTGGGACATGTTGCAGATCTGTGTAGGAGGGAACCTGGAAAGTCATGAGGAGTGATTGATGGAATCATTTCCTCATGCTTGCTCTTTCACACTCCTCAATGTGGTTTCCTTGTCTGTTTTGTTTGTCACTGCTTTTTCAAAACTTTAATAAGTTTACAGATTCCAGTTGGGCAATGGATCTTTATTGATTGGCTATACAATATAAGATTGTTAGGTGGTTTTGTGTGTGTGTGTGTGTGTGTGTGTGTGTGTGTGTGTGTGTGTGTTGATAACCCCATGAAAGAGATTTGTATTTATACTTAGCTTGAAGTTAGAGTAATCTTTTTTGAACCCTATGATTGAAACTTTCCAAAGAAAGAGTCTGACCATGTTAACATTATTGATACATATCAGTTATCAGTTGGCTTTCATAACAGGGTATGCCATTTATATAAGCAGTCACATACTCTTTTATCCTTTATTTCAACTCCAGTTGTTAGTTCTCCTTTTCATAAAGATTAGCTCACTCTTAAACTAAATGGAGCAAACACTGATCATACAAATTTAATTTGATTACTGTGGATTCAAATTTTTCTTATCTGTTTTTCTCTATCAGCCATAGGAATACTTAACCTATTGTTCTAAGGGTATCTTTGTACATTCTTAATAATTTATATGAAGTCTTTATGGATCATAACTTTAATCTTCAGTCTTATAGTAGTCTCTCACATTATTATGCTCCAGGGACAAATTATAAGACCTCCAGCAACAGCTGATGCTGAAACTAAAGTTAGCACATGTATAGAGATTCTTACTTTTTTTTAATTCAAATATACTTAGGGTATACTTTGATTTAGTAATTAGACACAGAAGAGATTAACAAGAATATAGTAAAGCAGTTATAATATACCAAAACAAAATTACATGAATATTATCTACTTTTCAAGTATCATCTATTCAATCTATCATCTATCTATCGATCTATCTATCTATCTATCTATCTATCTATCTATCTATCTACCTGTCCCACTTCTTTCCTTTATCTAATGATATCATGATAAGAGTCAATATGTTGTCTGCAGTTATGGGATGGGTAAGGTTACTGATAGTGACATAATATTAAGCTACTACATAAAGGTTATCTGATCACAGCATTGTAGTTCCAAATATTATGTGATTCATGTCCTAGATTGGGTGGAACTATCTGACATGAAATTTAACTTCACTATTCAGAACAGTGTACAGTTTTAAATGTATGAATCATTTATTTCTTATATCCCATTTAATTTTTTATTTTATTTATTGAAAAATATAGTGTTTTCTCACATAATATATCCTGATTTTCCCCTCCCTCTCCTACTCCCCAGTTCCCCTCCCTTCTGAAACTAGTCTCATTCTTTCTTTCATAGAAAAGAACAAGCTTCTAAGAGATAACAACCAAATATGACAAAATAAAATATAAGATAAAGCAAAAACCATCAAATCAAGGCTTGACAAGGCAATCCAGCTGGACAAAAAGAGCCTCAAGATCAGCCACAAGAATCAGAGACCTATTTTTTTTCACACAATCAGGAATCTCATAAAATATTCATAGGACCTGGAACAGACTTGTTTAGCCTCTTGTGCTTGCTACTTAGGCTCAGAGAGCCTTGTTTTCTTGGTTCCTTCATCCCCTCTTGCTCCTGTACTCTTTCCACCTTTTATTGTAGCTCTGAGGGGAGGATTTAATGGAGACATTCTATTTAAGTTGTGTGTTACAAGGATCCTATAACTGTATAATGTCCTTTGAAAGGTCTTTGTGTCCATTCCTGTCTGCTGCAGGAGGAAGTTTCTCTTGTGACTGAATAAGGCACTGATCTGAGTATAGCAAAAATACTATTAGGAATCATTTTAATGATACTTTTTTATTTTAGATTAATGGTGTTTGATTTTACTATAGTTTTCTGGGCTACCAAGTCTTTGGTTTTAAGATATCCAAGCAGTGTTGGGGCTCGGATAGACAAGTTCTTCTCTGGGAGATTTAGGTGCAGCTCTGTAAGATAAAGACCTCCCCCAGTATCAGTGTTGATCCTTGGTGAAGAGCCAGTCCTTGTTTGTCCAAACTGCTTTACTTGATGGTGAATGTAAATGCATACACCTTACTCAGGGAGAACCAGGGATTAAATACCTTTTGTAGGAAGAAATGCCCAGAAAGAGAAGCTCATTGGCTAAATACTCAGGGCCTATCTAGATACCTTACTAGAATGGAGAATTCCAGGTTTTTATGCTATGTGACTGATTTCAATGGTTCTCTGACCAGGATGTTGTGGTTACCTGTTCTAGAGCAGGTAGAGTTTGTCAAAGAGCTGGCCCCACGGCTACCATACTCAATTCTGAGTTTCACAGAGTTTGGACTCCGTCAACCTTACCAGTTCTTTAGTCTGGTAGCACAATCCACTTGCCTCACAGATAAGAAGTCCATCTCTCAACTTTCTAGATCAGTGGTTTTCAACCTGTGGATCATATCATGACCCTTTCAGGTTAAATGACCCTTTCACAGGGGTCACATATAAGATATCTTGCATATCATATATTTACATTATGATTCATAACAGTAGCAAAATTACAGTAGCAAAGAAATTAATTTTATTGTTGGGAACATAACAACATGAAGAATTGCATCAAAGGGTCTCAGCATTAGGAAGGTTGAAAAACACTCTATTTCTTCTCTGCTAGGACAAAGGGCTTCATAACTCAGTGACTGGGTTATTCCAGGCTTGATTTCATATAGATTTTTGTAACTAAAACTATTTTGATTACTTGTGTGAAAGTGTGGAGAAGGTTTTCTAAAAATTGTCTGTTATGCTTTCCTCAGCTTCCTGTATTTCAATAGGAAGACACATGGAGAGAGGTCAAGTCCAATGACTTAAAGAATAAAGAAAGAACCAGGCGGTGGTGGCGCATGCCTTTAATCCCAGCACTTGGAAGGCAGAGGCAGGTGGATTTCTGAGTTTGAGATCAGCCTGGTCTACAGAGTGAGTTCCAGGACAGCCAGGGCTATACAGAGAAACCCTGTCTCTAATAATAATAATAATAATAATAATAATAAAAAAATAGTCTTATATTCAACTGTCTACTTTACAACTTTACTTAGATATCTGTAAGACAGAGAAGACCTAACATGTCTGTGGTGGTTTGAACATGCTTGGCTTAGGGAGTGATATTATCAGGAGGTGTGGCCTTGTTGGAGGAAGTGTGTTACTGTGGGCATGGGCTTTAAGATCTTCATTCTAGCTGTCTGGAAGCCAATTTTCTCCTGTTTGCCTTTGGAGCAAGACATAGAAGTCTCAGCTGCTCCAGCACCATGCTTGCCTAGATGTTGCCATGCTTCCCCCACCCCCACTCCCCGTAATGATAAAGGACTGAACCTCTGAAACTTTAAGCCAGCCCCAATCAAATCAAGAGTTGCACTGGTGTCTGTTCACTGTAGTAAAACCCTAACTAAGACTGTATTGAATGTGGAGTTAGTAAAAATCTTTTCCCATTCTATAGGCTGTCTTTCTGTCTTACTGACAGTGCCCTTTGTCTTACAGAAGCACTTCCTTTTAATGGAGTCCCATTTATTGCCAGTCCAGCATGTCCTTGGTGGGGACAAAATGACAAGGTTCTTGCCCCTGGAACAGGGCCAGTAGACATGGGCCTCCCCACAGTGTTGATGGCTGCCATGGGCATAAGGCTTGTTTGTATAATAATATATATATTTCATATTCTTCTAAGGAGTATCCTCCCTGTTCATGTTAATGACTCCAAGATAATCTGAAACAGTATGAGTCTAGGAGGCAAAGGTGTCAGCTAATGAGGCTAATGTCTCAGCAAAATAGTCAATGGTGAGTCAGGACAGCCCTTAGGGCAGTGGAAAAGAACTCTAAAACAATGAGTTTAAAAAATTATAATTTCTCAACTATGCAGAAGTATAAGGATGCAATATGAATTATGAGGGGCTTCACAAATTTAAAGGAACAAAGGTAGATCCTTTATAAGCCAGTTTTTCAGAAAGATACAAAGGCAGGCAAATTCCTGAGTTCAAGGTCAGTTTGAGACACAGCAAATCCAGGCCTACGTGTGGTAAAAACAGTAATTAATTTCAGGACGGGGTCCCAACCAGCCAGTATAGCATCTGTGCTTAACAGAGGCAGGCAGATCTCTGAATTCTTTTGCAAAGTTAAAAGGAAATGTATGCCTGCTAATTTCTAATAATTAAGAGGCTGGGGTCACTGAATGCTGACTCTTAGGATAATCAAAAGGAAATCTGAAGTAAATGACTGATTTGGTATGTAAAATAAAAGACTAGGCTTATGATCTGCAGGAGATGAGATATCCAGAGAATTGTTTAGAATAGCAAGAGAGAACTGATTGGAGAACTGTCTCAAGCAGAACATAGCTGCAGAACGAGCTGTCTAGAGATCTCCAGAGAAAGCAGATCAGAGAGAAAGAACACAGAACAAAGGCAAAGGCTAGAAAGCTGACTCTAGCAGAGCATAGGCTGCCAACTTGGACCCACAATTTGACTTCAAGTCATTTGTTTCACCACACTCAAACACCCTTCTTTTAGAACCCCTCTCCAAGCCGAGGCTGGTCCTTGGTAATTTACTAATTGCTGATCTTAGTGCCTGCACTATTGATGTTCTGTTCAGAATGTTGTCTTCTGTGCCAATGTGTTCAAAGCAATTCCCCACTTTCTCATCTACCAGGTACAGTATCTTGTTTATGCTGAGTTTTTTTTGATCATTTTGGACTTGAGTTTTGTGCAGGGCGGTAAATATGGATTTATTTGTCCTCTTCTACATAAGACATCCAGTTAGACCAGGACTATTTGTTGAACATTTCTTTTTTTCCATTGTGTATTTCTTGCATTTTTCAAAAATCAGGTGCCCATAGGTTATGTCTGTGTTTTCTATTTGATTCCGTTGATCATTATGTCTGTTTTTGTGCTAATAACACGTAGTTTTATTACTATAGCTCTGTAGTAGAGCTTGAAATTGGGAACAGTGATATCTCCAGAAGTTCTTTATTGTTCAGGAATGTTTTAGCTCTTCTGTTTGTTGATTTTTTAAATGAAGTTGAGTATTGCACTTTAAATGCCTATAAAGAACTATATTGTAATTTTTATGGGGATTACATTTAATCTGTATATTGCTTTTGGTAGGATGGCCATTTTTACTCTGTTAATTCCACTGATCCATGAGCATGAGAAATCTATCCATGTTCATATATCTTCAATTTTTTTCTTCAAAGACTTGAAGTTTTTGACATACAAGTCTCTCACTTTCTTGGTTAGAGATACCCTACTATATTCTATATTCTCCATGGCTATTGTGAAGACTATTGTTTCCATGATTTCTTTTTAGGTTCATTGTCATTTGTATATATATTATAAGGTTACTGAATTTTCCCCATTTATCTTCTTTTATCCAGCCATATTGATTATATATATATAATATATCATATTGATTATATATATTATATATAATTTATTATATATGTAATTATATATATACATATATAATATATAATATTATATATATAAACAATACTTTGACTTTTCATTTCTAATTTTATCCCCTCAGTCTCCTTCAGTTGTTTTATTTCTCTTAACTATAAATTCAAATACTATATTGAATAGATATGGAGAGATATATCACATTCTTGATTTTAGTGGAAGTTCTTTAAGTTTCTCTGTATTTAATTAAATGTTGGCTATATACTTGCTATTAACTGGCTTTATTAAGTTTAGTTATACCCCTTGTATCTCTGATCACTCCAAACTTTTTATTATGAAGTAGGGTTGAATTTTGTCACAAGCTTTTTGGGAATGTAATGAAATGATCATATGGTTTTCTTTTTCCCTTCAGTTTATTTATATAGTGGATCACATTTACTCATTTTCACATGTTTATCCATCTCTCAGCATCTCTGGGAATGAAGCATACTTGAACATGATTGATGACCTTTTTGATGTCTTCTTGGATGCAGTTCTCTTTGTTGAGTCTTTATGTGACTTTGTGATCAGGATACCTGTGTCCTCATAAAATGAATTGAGCAATATTGATTCTGTTCCTATTTTGAGAAATAATTTTAAGAGTGTTGTTGTTAACTGTTGTTTTTGAAATCTAATAGAATTCTGTGCTGAAATTGCCTAGCCCTGGGTTTCTTTTGGTTGGGAAACTTTTGGTGATGGCTCTATTTTACTAGAGTTTATAGTTGTATTTAAATTGCATATCTGATCTTGACTTAACTTTGCTAAATGTTACCTATTGAAAAAAAATCATCCATTCTATTATGTTTTCCAATTTGGTGGAGATCAGATACTTAGAATATGTTCTTACGATGCTCTGGACTTCCTCATGTCTGTTGTTATGTCTCCCTCTTTACATTTCTGATTTTGTTAATTTGGATATTTTCTCTGTCGTCCATTAGTCTGAATAAGGTTTGTCTATCTTGTTGATTTTCTCAAAGAACTCTTTGATTCTTTGTATTTTTTTTTTGTTTGTTTCTATTTTGATTTCAGCCTTCAGTTTGATAATTGTGTGCCATCTACTTCTCTCAACTGTACTTACTTCTTTTTGTTCAAGAGTTTTCAGGTGGACTTTTAGGTCACTTCGATAAGATCTCCTTTTCTCTCCCCTTCCCTCTTTCTCTCTCTCTTTCTTTTAATGTAGGTTCTTGAGAACTTTCCACTTAGCACTTTGTTCATTGTGTCCCATAAGTTTAGTTACGTTGCATATTAATTTTAATAGCATTTTGGAAAGTCTTTAATTATTAATTTTTGTCTTGACTCATTTTTCATTCAGTAGAGAGTTGTTTAGTTTCCATGGGTTTCAAAGCTTTCTGTTATTTCTTTTGTTGTTGATGTCCAGCAATATTACGTGATGGTAAAATAGAATGTAGAAGGGTTATTTCAATTTTCTTTTGAGTATTATTGTGTTTATGGCATAACTATTAAAAACTTTTTTTAATTTTGTGGAGTTTTTCTTGATGAATATACAGAGCCCTTTCCAGTCCCTTTGATTAATTTTGGTTTGAATTCTGTTTTGTTATATATTAAAAATGGTGCTCCTCAGATCCATTTGTTTGGAATATTTTTTTCTATACCTTTAACCCAAGATAATATGTATCCTTGATGTTGAAGTGTGTTTCCTGTATATAACAAAATGATGAGTACTGTGTTTGTATCCATTTTATCAATCTATTTTTTTGGAGGTTTTATTTACTTTTCATATGTTGTCCCCTTACCCCATCCCCCACCCACCCAGGAACCCCCAATCCCCTCACCCCTCCTCCTTCTTCTCTGTGGATGTAACCTGTATCTACCCCCCAACTCCCACCTCCCCACCCTCAAAATTCCCACCCCCTGGGGCGTCCAGCCTTCATGAGGTCAAGGTTCTCTTCTTCCACCTATGCCCAGCAGGGCCCTCCACTCTTACATATTCAGCTGAAACCCTGGATCCCTCCCTAAGTGCTCCCAGGCTGGTGGTTTAGACCCTGGGAGCTGTTGTTGGTCAGTATTGTTGCTCTCCTCATGGTGCCACAAATCCTTTCAGCCCTCCTTCAGTCTTCACTCTAACTCCTCCATTGAGAACCCCATTATCAGTTCAATGGCTAGTTGTGAGCATCTGCCTCTGAATATGTCAGACTCTTGAAGACCTCTGAGGAGAGATCCACATCAGGCTCTTATCAGCATGCACTTCCTGACTTCCACATCAGCATCTACCTTTGGTGACTGCACATGGGCTGGAAACTCAGGTGGAATGGTCTTCAGATGGCCCCTCCTTCAGTTTCTGTCCCTCACTGTGTCTCCATATTTGCTCTCTTGAGTATTTTGTTGCTCCTTCTAAGAAGGACCGAATCACCCCCACTTGGTCTTCCTTCTTTATGAGCTTCATGTGGCCTGTGAGTTGCATCTTGGGCATTTCAAGGTTCTGGGCTAATATCCAATAATCAGTGAGTGAATACCATGTGTGTTCTTTTGTGATTGGCTTACCTCACTCAGGATGATAATTCCTAGTTCCATCCATTTACCTAGGAACCTCTCAAATTCATTGTTTTTAATAGCTGACTAATACTACATTGTGTAAATATACTACATTTTTTGAATCCATTCCTCAGTTGAAAGACATCTGGGTTCTTTCCAGCTCCTGGCTATTATAAACAAGGCTGCTATGAACATAGTTGAGCATATGTCCTTGTTATATGTTCGACCACATTCTGGGTATATGCCTAGGAGTGGTATAGCTGGATCCTCATGTAATGCTATGTCCAATTTTCTGAGGAACCGCCACACTGATTTCCAAAGTGGTTGCACCATCTTGCAGTCCCACCAACAATGGAGGAGTGTTCCTCTTTCTCTACACCCTCGCCAGCATCTACTATCACCTGAGTTTTTAATCTTAGCCATTCTGACTGGTGTGAGATGGAATCTCAGGGTTGTTTTGATTTGCATTTCCCTGACGACTAAGGATGCTGAACATTTCTTTAGGTGCTTCTAGGCCATTCTAGTTTCTTCCGTTAAAAATTCTTTGTTAAGCTCTATACCCCATTTTTTAATAGGGCAATTTGGTTGTCTGGAGTCTAAATTCTTGAGTTCTTTGTATATATTGGATATTAGCCCTCTATCAGATGAAGGATTGGTAAAGATCTTTTCCCATTTTGTTGGTTGTCCTTTTGTCCTATTGACAGTGACCTTTGCCTTACAGAAATTTTGCAATTTTATGAAGTCCCATTTGTCAATTCTTGATCTTAGAGCATATGCCATTAGAGTTCTGTTCAGGAACTTTTCCCCTGTGCCCAAGTATTCGAGGTTCTTCCCCATCTTCTCTTCTATTAGTTTCAGTGTATCTGGTATTATGTGGAGGTCCTTTATCCACATAGACTTGAGCTTTGTACAAGGGGATAAGAATGGATCAATTTTCATTCTTCTACATGTTGTCTTCCAGTTGAACCAGCACCATTTGTTGAAAATGCTGTCCTTTTTCCACTGGACAGTTTTAGCTCCTTTGTCAAAGATCAAGTGACCATAGGTGTGTGGGTTCATTTCTGGGTCTTCAATTCTATTCCATTGATCTTCCTGCCTGTCTCTGTACCAATACCAGGTAGTTTTTTATCACTATTGCTCTGTAGTACAGCTTGAGGTCAGGGATGGTGATTCCTCCTGAAGTTCTTTTATTGTTGAGAATAGTTTTCACAATCCTGGGCTTTTTGTTATTCCATATGAATTTGAGAATTTCCTTTTCTAACTCTGTGAAGAAATGAGTTGGGATTTTAATGGGGATTGCATTGAATCTGTAGATTGCTTTTGGCAAGATGGCCACTTTTATTATATTAATCCTGCCAATCCATGAGCATGGGAGATCTTTCCATCTTCTGAGATCTTCTTCGATTTCTTTCTTCAGAGGCTTGAAGTTCTTGTTGTACAGGTCTTTCACTTGCTTGGTTAGATTCACACCAAGGTATTTTATGTTATTTGCAACTATTGTGAAGGGTGTCATTTCCCTAATTTCTTTTTCAGTCTGTTTATCCTTCATGTAGAGGAAGGCTACTGATTTGTTTGAGTTGATTTTATAACCAGCCACTTTGCTGAAGTTGCTTATCAGGTTTAGGAGTTCTCTGGTGGAAGTTTGTGGGTCACTTAAGTATACTATCATATCATCTGCAAATAGCGATATTTTGACTTCTTCCTTTCCTATTTGTATCCCTTTGACTTTTTTTTGTTGTCCAATTGCTCTGGCTAGGACTTCCAGTACTATATTGAATAGGTAGGGGGAGAGTGGGCAGCCTTGTCTAGTCCCTGATCTTAGTGGGATTGCTTCAAGTTTCTCTCCATTTAGCTTGATGTTGGCTACTGGTTTGCTGTAAATTGCTTTTACTATGTTTAGGTAGGGGCCTTGAATTCCTGATCTTTCCAAGACTTTTATCATGAAGGGATGTTGAATTTTGTCAAATGCTTTCTCAGCATCTAGTGAGATGATCATGTGGTTTTTTTCTTTAAGTTTGTTTATATAGTGGATTACATTGATGGATTACCAAATATTGAACCATCCCTGAACTCCTGGGATAAAACCTACTTGATCATGATGGATGATTGTTTTGATGTGTTCTTGGATTCGGTTTGCTAGAATTTTATTGAGTATTTTGCATCGATGTTCATAAGGAAGATTGGTCTGAAGTTCTCTTTCTTTGTCAGGTCTTTGTGGGGTTTGGGTATGAGTGTAATTGTAGCTTCATAAAACGAATTGGGTAGTGTTCCTTCTGTTTCTATTTTGTGGAATAGTTTGAGGAGAATTGGTATTAGGTCTTCCTTGAAAGTCTGATAGAATTCAGCATTAAAACCATCTGGTCCTGGGCTCTTTTTAGTGGGGAGACTTTTAATGACTGCTGCTATTTCCTGAGGGGTTATGGGACTATTTAGATGGTTTATCTGCTCCTGGTTTAACTTTGGTACCTGGCATCTGTCTAGGAAATTGTCCATTTCATCCAGGTTTTCCAGCTTTGTTGAGTATAGGCCTTTGTAGTAGGATCTGATGATTTTTTTGAATTTCTTCAGTTTCTGTTGTTATGTCTCCCTTTTCAGTTCTGATTTTATTAATTTGGATACTGTCTCTATGCCCTCTGGTTAATCTGGCTAATGGTTTATCTATCTTGTTGATTTTGTCAAAGAACCAGCTCCTGGTTTTATTGATATTTTGTATTGTTCTTTCTGTTTCTATTTGGTTGATTTCAGCCCTGAGTTTGATTATTTCCTGCCTTCTACTCCTCCTGGGTGTATTCACTTCATTTTCTTCTAGAGCTTTTAGTTGTGCAGTCAAGTTGTTAGTGTGTGCTCTTTCCAGTTTCTTTTTGTAGGCACTTAGAGCTATGAGTTTTCCTCTTAGCACTGCCTTCATGGAGTCCCACAAGTTTTGGTATGATGTGTCCTCATTTTCATTGAATTCTAAAAAGTCTTTAATTTCTTTCTTTATTTCTTCCTTGACCAAGTCATCATTGAGTAGAGAGTTGTTCAGTTTCCATGTGCACCTGGGTTTTCCATTGGTTTTGTCATTATTAAAGACCAGTCTTAGTCCGTGGTGATCTGATAAGATGCAAGGAATTATTTCAATCTTTTTGTATCTGTAGAGTGTTGTTTTGTGACCAGCTTTATGGTCTGTTTTGGAGAAGTTACCATGAGGTGCTGAGAAAAAGGTATATTCTTTTGTTTTAGGATGAAATGTTCTATAGATGTCTTTTAAGTCCATTTTGTTCATAACTTCTGTTAATGTCAAAGTGTCTCGGTTTAGTTTCTGGTTCCATGATCTGTCCATTGCTGAGAGTGGGGTGTTGAAATGCCCCACTATTATTGTGTGATGTGTAATGTGTGTTTTGAGCTTTAGTAAAGTTTCTTTTATGTATGTAGGTGCCCTTGCATTTGGAGCATAGATGTTCAGAATTGAGAGTTCACCTTGGTAGATTTTTCCTTTGATGAGTATGAAGTGTCCTTCCTTATCTTTTTTGATTAATTTTGGATGAAAGTCGATTTTATTTGATATTAGAATGGCTACTCCAGCTTGTTTCTTGGGACCATTGGCTTGGAAAATTGTTTTCCACCCTTTCATTCTGAGGTAGTGTCTGTCTTTGTCACTGAGGTATGTTTCCTGTATGCAGCAAAATTCTGGGTCTTGTTTGTGTATCCAGTCTGATAGTCTGCATCTTTTTATTGGGGAACTGAGACCATTGATGTTAAGAGATATTAAGGAAAAATGATTTTGGCTTCCTGTTATTTTTGTTATTAGAGGTAGAACTGTGTTTGTATAGTTATCTTCTTTGGGGGTTGTTGGAAGATTACTTCCTTGCTTTTTCTAGGTTGTAGTTTCCCTCCTTGTGTTGGTGTTTTCCATCAATTATCCTTTGAAGTGCTGGGTTTGTGAGAAGATACTGTGCAAATTTGGTTTTGTCATGGAATATCTTGGTTTCACCATCTATAGTGATTGAGAGTTTTGCTGGGTATAGTAATCTGGGCTGGCAATTGTGCTCTCTTATGGTCTGCATGTTGTCAGTCCAGGCTCTTCTGGCTTTTATAGTCTCTTGTGAGAAGTCTGGTGTAATTCTTATAGGTCTGCCTTTGTATGTTACTTGACCTTTTTCCCTTATTGCTTTTAGTATTTTTTCTTTGTTTTGTGCATCTGATGTTTTGATTATTATGTGATTTGAGGTATTTCTTTTCTGGTCTAGTCTATTTGGTGTTCTGTAGGCTTCTTGTATGTTTATGGGCATCTTGTTCTTTAGGTTAGGGAAGTTTTCCTCAATAATTTTGTTGAAGATATTTACTGGCCCTTTAAGTTGGGAATCTTCATTCTCATCTATACCTATTATCCTTAGGTTTGGTCTTCTCATTGTGTCCTGGATTTCCTGGATGTTTTGAGTTAGGAGTTTTTTTGCATTTTGCATTTTCTTTGACAACTGTGTCCATATTTTCCACCGTATCTTCTGCATTTGAGATTCTCTCTTCTATCTCTTGTATTCGGTTGGTGATGCTTGCGTCTATGACTCCTGATCTCTTTCTTAGGTTTTCTATCTCCATGGTTGTCTCCCTTTGAACTTTCTTTATTGTTTCTATTTCCAGTTTCAGACCCTGAATGTTTTTGTTTAATTCCTTCTTTGTGTTTTCTTGCATTTCTTTAAGGGATTTCTGTGATTCCTCTTTAAGAGTTTCTGTCTGTTTACTTGTACTCTCCTGTATTTCTTTAAGGGAGTTACTTAATTCCTTCTTATAATCCTCTATCATCATCATGAGAAATGATTTTAATTCTGAATCCTGCTTTTCAGGTGTGATGGGGTGTCCAGGGCTTGCTATATTGGGAGAACTGGGTACTGATGATGCCAAGAAACTTTGGTTTCTGTTGCTTATGTTCTTGCGCTTGCCTTTCACCATCTGGTTAACTCTAGTGTTACCTGCCCTCACTGTGTAAGACTGGAGTCTGTATTTCCAGTTATCTTGCTTGTTGCAGAGCTCCTCAGAGTCCTGATGTCTCTGTGGTCTTATGCTCCTAATCTCCTGGGTGGAAGAACTCCTGGGACTCAGGCCACCTCTTGGATCTGGAAATCCTTCTGCTCTGAGTGCAGTGGCTCCTGGATGACTCAGGATTCAGTATCTCCATAGGACAGGAGCAGACCGATTCTGTGTCTGCCCCAGCCCAAAGGCCAATCTATTTTTTTTTAATTGGAGAATTATGGCCATTGATATTGAGAGATACCAAGGAGGAATGAGTGGTTAATTAGTATTATTTTGTTGTTATTGTTGTTATTGGTGCTAATTTTGTGTGTGTATGTATGTGGGTGTGCATGTGTATGTGCAGGTGCATGTGTGTGTGTTTGTGTGTGTGTGTACTTACCTCTTTTGGTTTTGCTGACATGAGGTTATTTGTTTCTTGTTTTCATGTGTGTAGTTAACCTTCTTTTAGATTTTTACTTCTAGAAACTTCTGTTGGATTTATATGCAGATATTGCTTAAATTTTACTGTATGATGAATTATGATATTCTCTCCATTTATACTGATTAAAATTGTTTCTGGGTATGGTAATCTGGAAAGGCTTCTGTGGTCTTTTAGAGTTTGCATGCAGCACATGTGTTAATGCCCTTTTTCTTTAGAGTCTCCAATGAGAAGTCAGGTGCAATTCTAATAAATATGCCTTTATATGTACTTGTTCTTTTTTCTTTGACTCTTTTAACACTTTTTTGTTCTTCATATTTAGTGTTGAAGTGCTGTTTCTTGTATATAACAAGAAGACTGTCTTTTCTGCTCCTATCTATTTGATGTTCTGCGTCCTTTTTGTATCCTTTTCCCACTTTTGGCAACAAAATTTCATTTATTCTACTTTTCAAAATTATTATCCACTTTTCATACAGATGGAAGACCCCTTTTTTCCTCTCTCCCAGTCTCACTACAAGCTCTTCCCCTCATTACTCTTTCTTCTAGTCCTCAGAGAAGGAGAAGCCACCTTTGGGTATCACCTTGCCTTGGTAATCAAGTCACAGCAGGATTAAGTACATCTACTGAGGCCAGATAAGGCAATGCAGCTAAGGGAAGGAAATCCAAAGGCAGGCAACAGAGACATCACCCCCCAACCCCCAAATCCAATTGGTAGAAAACCCACATGAAAACTGAGCTGCATATATGCTACAAATATGTAGGAGGCCTAGGTCAAGCCCATGCATGCTCTTTGGTTGGTGGTTCAGTCTCTCTGAGCCCCCATCTGCTTAGGTTAATTGACTCTGTAGCTTTCTTGTAGTGTCCTTGACCTCTCCAGTTCCCTCAATCCTATCCCTGACTCTTCCACAAGACTCCCTGAAAGCTTTGTTTAATGCTTGACTGTGGGTCTCTGCATCTGTTTCAGTCAAGTGGTTGATGAAGCCTCTCAGAGGACAGTTATGCTAGACTGTAGACTTAGATTTTTTTCAAAACCTACTTTATTTAGGGTTCTTAAATGCTTCAACCTGTCTTCTAATCCACTGAACAGAGTTAGGGGAGAAAGAAGGTTAATAGGAAAAGGGGATTGTGTACCTGTTTAAAAGTAGTTCTTTGGGGGCAATTCCACTCTTTGTTGTCAGGATATCAGCAGTCCAGTTCAATAGCAAACCCCAAACATGATCAATAGTAGTGGCTTTATCCTGCCAAAACAGTGAGGATCTGCCGAATCTGTTAGAGTCAGTGGAACTGGCCAGAGTCAGCAAGAAAGATAGCGTCTAGAAAAATATCATGTGACACATATGAGTTGTAAACATCACATGCCCTCTCACAAAACAGCTTCCAGAAAAGCACCATATGATATAACTGAGTTGTTAAAGAAACCAGAAATTTCCACTTCATTTGGCTCCAGTCTGAATCATCTGTCATCTTTATAAATATCTTTCTTTAAGTTAGAGAACATTTCTTCTATGATTTTGTTGAGAGTATTTTCTGTGTCTTTGAGATGGTGGTATTCTTCT
Organism: Grammomys surdaster; assembly: GCF_004785775.1. Lineage (NCBI taxonomy): Eukaryota > Metazoa > Chordata > Mammalia > Rodentia > Muridae > Grammomys > Grammomys surdaster. Next base: position 1,814,372 of record NW_021604677.1, read on the forward strand.
CTTCCCTTTATTTTTATTAATTTTAGGTTAGGTCTTTTCACAGTGTCCCATATTTTCTGGATGCTTTGTGTCAGGAATTTTTAGATTTAACATTTTCTTTGACTTATGTGTCTATTTATTCTCTTGTCTACCATGTCTTCAAATCATAAGCTTTTCTTTTCCATCTCTTGTATTCTGTTGGTGAAACTTGCCTCTTTAGTTCCTCTTTGCATTGCTCATTTTTTTATTTCCAAAATTCTGTTTGTGTTTTCTTTATTGCTTCTATTTACATGTTCAGATCTTGAATAGTTTTATTTGTTTTCTTGACTTTCTTTATTTCCTCTAATTGTATGCTTGTATTTTCCTGGCTTTCTTTGAAGGATTTATTCATTTCCTATCATTTTCATATGGTTGTTTTGGTGGTATTTTTCCTGTGCTTTAGGTTTATTTGAATATTCAGGACTTGCTGTGGTAGGATAGCTGGGATCTTCTGGTAACTTATTGAGCTGGGCTATTAATGATTGTATTTTTATTCTGCCATTTAGGAATCTCAATTTGGGATGACTATGGACCTAGGTGCTGATTTCTGGGCTTGTCTTGTCTGATTGGGAGGGTTATGTTTTCTTTCTAGATTTTCAGAGAATATTTTGGCTTAGGGTTGCATGTTTTAATGGCCTTCTAGGCTGGTATATTCATGAGGGTATCTTGTTGGTGTTGGAGATTGGGGAAAGAGGGTGCAGGGGGAAATTGTCCGCAGCATCCACAGGAGGCATGGTCAAATAGGAGGAGAAGCAGCAGCTAGTGTTCTATTGTAGCACTAGACGTAACCCTGAGAATTGGATCTTGGGTAATAGAGAAAGTAGAGGAGGTCGGTGAGCAACCTACAAGATCTCCTGGCAGATATGGCCTATGGTTAAGCAAGGGTATCTGCTGTCTTGGGGGGTGAGTCACAATAATGATGAGGGAAGAGAAGTGGGAAATAGTCTGTGGGATCCACAGGAGTCTTGCCTACTTCATCTTTTGACAGGCATGGCCTGTGGTTGATCAAGGGCCCCAGTTGTATCCTAATGGATCAAAAGTTTCTGAACATCTACAGGTCTAGATTCAGCATAACATTTACAGAGAAGAGGAACTTCGTTAGCACTGACAGTAATCTAGACTCTAACGCCTCTCTTTCCCAATACTGATTTTTCCTCTTTGGGATGACTATTGAAACTGTGAGGGTCAGAAGCTGTCAAGGATTCAGGAATTAGCTAAATTAAAGTGAGTCATTCTATGTGTTGTCAGCTCCCAGGTGACTGACTGCCAGGCACCTCACAGAGAAAACAATAAAAGGTTCTTTGTTTTACTGACCTAGAGGATTCATTGTCATAGTATAGCTAGTCCTTGATGTTTGGAAATGTGTAAAAAACCTTACCTGGAAGAGTGTCTCATGGATTGTTTCATCTAGTTATGCAATTCCAATGAGAAAATAACTCTGCATTGAAGGAAACCACATAATGAGGATGTGATTAAAAGATTCAAGAATTATATCAAACCAAGATTGGTACCACAGACCCAAATGGGCTTTTTGCAGAGTGAGTGAGTGTATGTGTGTAAAATATTAAATGAGTAGAGAGCTCTGAGTTCAAGAGCTTTCAAACAAACTGTTGACTCATTTTGCCTAAAAAGAGTTACACTAAATTGTAAATTGTCACCATGACATTCAGTTGGAGACTAGCTGGAAGTACAGCTCTGTATGAAGCAATTATCAAATCTGTATGTTCTACAGTTGCTTCTAACAGGACTGGTTACTTGGAGAAACTCTAGTCTAGATCAATAAAATTCATTTGGGCACTAGACTTTGCAGATAATAAATCCACAAGAAATCAGTTTTATACTAACAGAATGTGAATTTACAGTAGAAGAGCATAGAAGGTCAATTTATTTGCTAAAATCTTCATCAGTGATTGGACTTAGTCAATACTTGTTTTGTCTTATTCTGTACAGACTACCTCATAGTCTATAAACTGGGTTCTCACCCAACTTCTACACTTCTGTATGGGCCTCATCTAACATATTCTAATCATTCTTCTGAAAGATTCATACTTCATTCTACACAACATTGGCTGATGCACAATAGTTGCTGATCACTGCAGTCTCCCCTTGCTTCTTACTTTAAAAAATTCAAACTGTTCCTACCAACAAATAATAAAGAGAGAAATACCTCTCAAAGCCAACCAGTAAATAAACCAAGTGACTGATTTGATTATAACCTCAAAACATAACTCAAAATATTAAATTACAATAAAGATGCCAGGATCAAAGCCTCTTTGCTTTCTTTTGTTTATGACATAGGCAATAGGATTTGAAATCTGAAGGACCCAGCCTAACATTACAAACTCTATTTTATGTTAAGCTTGTTCCCAGGCTGAACTCAGTTACTGGAAAAACCACAGCTGTTGCAGGAACCAAGGCACCCCTATCAACAGCCACTTCACCCTTAGAAACAGCCAATCAGTTCCTTAGAGGAAAATACTAAATGTTTCAGATGTTTTGAAATAGATTACTCAAGTTAACCACTTCTGTAACTGCTAATGTAGGGAAAGCTGCCTACCCTGCTATATCCATGATAAAAAGTCAAAGCTTTACTAGCTCCAGACCTTCCACACCCATCCACTGAACTGGGGAGGTTGAATGGGCTAAGTTCCAGCTTAAAAACTCTGGCTTTTTTTTTTCTTAGTGGTCTCTGGAAACTTCACAATCTGGTCATAACAAAATTTACTTGCCTTTCATTATATTTCTAAATCTATGAGATTTTTCATTGATTTATTTGCTTATTTACTTTACATCATGCCCCCCTCCTCCATTGCCCCTTCTCTTCTCATCAGAGAAGGGGAATCCCTCCATGGGTACCAACCCTCACTGGCACATCAAGGTTCAGCAGGACTAAGTACATCCTCTACTACAGAGGCCAGACAAGACAAGACAGCCCAGCTAGGGGAAGGGTATTCAAAGAAGGCAACAGAGACAGAGACAGCCCCTACTCCAATTTTTAGGGGAACCACATGAAGACAAAGGTACACATTATGCTACAAATGTGTCGGATGCCTGGATCCAGTCCATGCATGCTCTTTGGTTGATGGTTCAGTCTCTGTGAACCTCTATGTGCCCAGGTTAATTAACTCTGTAGGTCTTCTTGTGGTGTCCTTGACCTCTCCAGTTCCCTCAATCTTATCCTCCACTGTTCCACAAGACTCCCTGAAAACTCTGACTAATATTTGGCTGTGGGTCTCTGTACCTGTTTCCATCAGCTGCTGGATGAAACCTCTCAGAAGACAATTATACTAGGCTGGTATCTGCACGCATAATAGAGTATCATAAATAGTCATGGATTGATTCTCTCCAGTGGAATTGGTCTCCAGTTGGACCACTCATTGGTTTTCCATTCTTTCAGTCTCTGCTACATTTTTGTCCTTGCATATCTTGTAATCAGGACAAATTTGGGGGAAGAAGGTTTTGTGTGTGGATTGGTGTCACCATTAAGGTTATTGGCAGGTCAAGTCCACTGGAAGTCCAGCCTGACTACAAGAGGTGGCCTCTTCGGTCTCAATACCCCTAGCTGGTACAAGTCTCAGCTAAGGGCATCCTTATATATTTCAGGAACCATTCCCTATCCTAGACCTCTGACTCATCCCAGAGATGCTTCTCCCACTAGTTTCTATTCTCTCTCAGAGCCCTTTCTTGCTCTAACACCTAAATCTCTCATTTTAAATGTTAAATTCTTAGGAATTTTAGGAATGACTAACCAGATAATAAAGGATCATATTTACTGTGTATCCAGCAAAATATCTAAGAGAAATCAATTTTAATTAATGAAGAAAGTATTTTAGTTAAAGAAGAGGTGTTATGATTGCTAGTAGTTTTAAATTTTGGATATAGATATAAAATCTAAGCTATTTTTAACAATTTAAGAAATTATGACATGTAATGAGAACAGTGGTTTATTTATTTGAAATAGGAGAAGGAAATTTCTCAAGTGGTTTCCATTCTTTTGTGCCAATCAGAATGTTCACATGAAACTGCGTATGTCTTGGGAAAGGAGGTGGAAGAAAAAGAAAGGACAAGAAAAGAAAATATTTTAAATTTGAGTGGTACATCAAGGATCAAAAACATGATACTATATATACTTCTCACCAGATTGTCACATATCTGAAAAGCAAGGTTGAGGCCTTCATTAAGAACTTGTCCAACCTAGAACTTCCTGCACATATATGGCAGATGAGCTAATTGTTTTTCATGTGGGTCCCTAACAACTGGAACTGGTCTATCCTAAAAGCTGTTGTCCATACATGGGATATGTTCTAGCTGGGCTGCTTTTTCTGGTCTCAGTGGGAGAGGAGAAACCTAGCCTCACAGAGTCTTGATATGCCAGGGTGAGGGGATACCTAAAGGGAGGGACCTGCTCAAAAGAGAAGGAAAGAGAAGATGGGGGAAGGATTGTGGGAGGGGGGTGCCCAGGAGGGCAGCGGTGAACAGAATGTAAAGTGAATGAATAAAAATAATAATAAAAGAATTAAAAAGAAAGGAAAAGAATAGGTTCAGATTTAATATTATATAATACTTGCAAGCAACATGTAACTTAACCATACAGCTATGAAGACACTTGCCAATGCAAAACTCCCCAAAGTTTTTGCTTCTCTATCGTTGAGAGATCTGATCTGATGAAGGTATTTTTTCCTATAGACTTAGGCTATCGTGTCTGCAGGGTCAGGCCTCATGTGTCTTCTCTCTTAGTATTGATTCTTTAACTATAAAAAAAATTACTAACCACTCATTCAGAAATTGAAATCATGAAGCCATTTATATACTTCTTATTGTCTATGTGGTTCTAGCCTCTTCATTTGTGGTTATTTGGTGATAAAATAATCTTTCTCTAAACTGGGATGACCTGTGATATATTCTTTATAGGCAGAGCTTTCTTTTGTAGTAGTATGAGATTACCTCATTTAAAAACAGAAGAGGTCTCAACTGACTTAAGTTCCAAAGCATAACTCAAGTGAGAGTCCCTTCGTAGGCAGGCATCATGTCAAGTTTTAAAAGATCTCTAAAGACAGAACACCACCACCACCATCACCACCAAGCTGCCCTCCACAGTCTCAACTGCTGTTGTCTGAGAAACCATTTGTTCATGTTTCCATGTGCAAAGCAACCAATTGTTTGAGTATCAGAGAATGAAACAGGCAGAAGTTTATTCTCTCAAGAAGCTAATGTCCTAGTAGAAGATATTCCACAAGCAAAATACGATTTCATAGCATTAGGTAATTTGAAGCAATAAAGAGAAAAAAGTCAGAGTCAGGAAATACATAAAGTACCAGGGAAAAGATAATGCTAAAATTCAGTTCGAGTGGGAGAAAACAATTGACAGTGGGCACCATGGTATACCACAGCTTCTCTTTCAAGCCCAAAGTATATGTTCCTCTAGCCTTGAGAATGCTGATAGCTCAGAGATCTCTGTTGTATTACTTTCCTGGCATTGCAAAGGTTTTGAGCAGATATGTAGCTCCTGGGAAATGACCCCATATCCTCTTCCAGAGTTAAGAACTGATCCTCTTAACTACTGAGCCATCTCTCCAACCCCATTGTTTTGTTTTAAATTGATGTAATTTGTAAAATTATATCTGTACTGAAGAATAGATCATTTATGTTTCTTTATCCAAGGCATATCCTCCAGCAGCATAACTGTTTTTTTTATTTTTCATTAATAATATTCAAAAGTGCCTTTAAAGGTGTGTAGGTTGGTAACAGACATGTGAAGAATAGCTTAAAAATTTATACGGGTTGTGTACACTGTAATGAATTTATGCCCTGCTTGATAAAGCTAATCCAGTATCCGACAACTCGTTGGCAAGCTGTAGCGGAGACTCAGTACTGATAGATCTTCTATTTTTTGTCTGAACAGACTAAAATTTTAATTTATTTGGGTTTAAAATCTTTGCATTTTGGAATAATGGAAACTGTCTCAAAAAGTTTAAAAAAAATTCTGCATACCAACAAACCATTCTTGTGATTCACCGTCCTTGGGGAAGATGCCCATTTGAAGTCAGTCTTCTGATCAGAGATTTAAAGTCCAGTGGCAAACTGGAACATATATAGGCTAGTTTTTATAAAACATTGTCGATAAAATGTCCTCTCTTCATTTAGAAAGAAAATATGTGTGTCGTTTTAGACATTCAATACCTTTGAGGAGAATTGTAGTATTTTAGTGATTTCTGGAGGAGCACTCATTGCAAAGATTTATGCATGAAATAGAAATCTGCATTTGTTTTCAATACAGATGACAAGAGATGCTAGAGATTTTTAGTCTCTGATCCTGTTTTAAGCATTTCAGATTGCAATATTCTGGGAACAGGTAGTAAATTGAGTAGAAAAGTTAGTCTTAGTGGGAAAGTTTTTCATTAAGTTGCACCAAGGTACTTCTTAATAAAACTCCTTGATTTTGATCTAATATTTTTTTTACCAACATCATTTAAAGCATAAATTGCAAGATAAGGTTCAGCATATTGTGTCCTGAGGTGAGATGATCAGAATATGTAAGATTAAAGTCTCATTTATCTACAATAGGGTTAAATATTATTTATATACTGTAAGTGGTTCTGTGTAGTGGCATAGATCACACTATAAAGATGGCCAAAGTACTTGTAGAATTTCTCTTCATGTCAGAAACTCCAAATATTAACACTCATGTGTAGCTAGTGCATTTTACTTAGAATTGCTAGTTTACAGGAGCAACCTCTTTTTCCAGATAGCACTTTTATCAGCAGTATCTCTTTTAAAGCAGCTGTCACATGATATAGAGCTACTAAAATTATTTCCAAAAACAATTTCACACAGTGCCTAGTTGATGAGGTTATATATTTAAGAATTTAGTGAAATTCAATTACTAATCAAAAGGCTAACAATTCACCTGAGACTATTAGAAAACGAAAAGCAGAATATTTTTACAATATTGATGTATGGATGACTTTTTTTCTCAGGAAGAAGTGAAACTTAGAAATAATAAAAGAAGAGACTGGTGCTTTTGATTACTGAACAATTTTAAAAATTATTTAAATTTTCAACATGAATAAACACACATTAAATAAAAACAACCATAAAATACTGTATGTATGTATGTATGTATGTATGTATCCATCCATCCATTTATTTTATAGCTAGGAGTGTTGAAAAAGTTAAAAAAATCAAGACTTGGTTGCAATCAATTTTAAAAAATTAAAATTCTCAGAAAAGGAAAAGGAGTGATGATTTACTGAGTAAGAATAAAAATTGTAAACTCTAGAAAGGCTTACTATCAATAGTGATCATGCAAATTTAAGTGAAAATGATGTAATTTTTATTTATCAAATAAATAAATAAGTAC
>NW_021604677.1:1821759-1834249 GCF_004785775.1 Grammomys surdaster
TTTGTAATATTGAAACATTAAAATAATTCACATATATGTTTGTAGTAAGTTGTCTGTGTATCACATGACTAAGTCATACAAACAGGGTAGAAGCATCTAAGACATCAACATGAAAAATCCAGCAAATGAGATCTGCAAGAACAAACATTCAAGTTTTTGGAAAATAATGAACTGCACCTTTGTATCCTATATGGTTAATAAACCTTAAAAACACTGGAAGGAGTATTAGGGAGATAAGTTAGTCGGCAAAGTGCTTGTCAAGCAAACCTGAAGAACTGAGGCAAAATGCTACTGTTAGGGAGATGAAGACAAAGGCTGACTACTTTGCTAGTGTTGCCAGGTCAAATCAGAGATTCTGTTTCAAAAAGTAAGATGGAGAATAGAGGAAGTCACTCTGAATTGTCCTGTGATACATGTGAGTACATGCACACACATGTATACACATATACATGCATAAAACTCTCTCTCTCTCTCTCTCTCTCTCTCTCTCTCTCTCTCTCTTTCTCTCTCTCTCTCTTTCTCTCACACACACACACACACACAAACACACACATACACACACATACACACTAAAATATGTTTCAGAAAGGAACACAGTTGAGGAAATTTTTCAACAATAAAATTTGGAAGGGGTCTTTTTTAACCTTATGTTTTACTATACATTATATTATTTTCACCAATAAATACTATGTTTTTTGTTTCATTTCAATTGAAAAATGGTCTCTTATTAAAGTAAGACTTAGCATGCAAAATGAGAAAATAGTTAGGCTTGCTTAAACTAAAACAATTCAAATATTTAACAATTTAAGAGTCCAATGTTTGCCAAATGTATTGAGTAGACACCTAATTTGACATAATATTTCTGTAGTGAAGTAGATGTAGACAATCAAATGACATCTGAATCATTTCACCCTTTGGCCCAGAACATCAGCAATGCTCAATGACTAGTTTGGTTATACAAGGAATGGTGAAAAACTCCCTCTTCTAAATTACAAAAGCATTTCACAACACTTCATTGTTCCATGGATTTCTCAGCTATGGGTGAATCATCAAATCATCCAATGCACAAAAGAAAACAGGTGAACTCTGAGTTGCTCACATTAGCATTGGTATGGAACACACTCATCACTGTCTGTCATGTTTGCTCCCTTGGTTTCTCAGCAAAGGTTTGAGGGATTGGTGTTATTTTATGTCCACTTTACAAGAAAAAATTCTATTCTGCTTAAGGCTACATAAAGTTAGCAATTAACAGAAAATAACAGACTGTTATAACAAAATGTGTTATAACTATAACACATTTCAGCAGAAAAAGCCAAAGTTCTCAAGTAACAATTAATAAAATATATATTCAATGATTATATATTTAACTAAACTCTGCAACTAAGGAAGTACCTTGCCTGTTGTTAGCATATTTTATAAGCAAATCTAAGATTGTCTTTTTCTGGATAACCTCCAGAGCACGGTGTGGGAGAAAGTCATAACAAATCCTAGCTATAAAGCCAGTTATTTTTCTGCTCAACAAACTTATTACAGTGTGGAATTTACTGTTGTACTCTGCCACAAAGGCAGTCCTAACCCAAGAACATGTGCAGTGATGATAAATTTGTGAGTTTGTTTGGTATAGGAGCTGAAACAGATGTTCATTGCCAGGGACATCAAAGATGAAACAAATACCATTTCAACAAATGGATATCTGTCCCAGATATAACATTTTTAAAGATCTGTGCATTCATTGTATTATACTGGCAAATGAAAGATGGTATGTTTGTATGTGAAGTGCATGCAAATAATTAAAGCAAATAATGAGGCTTTAACTTAACTATTTTAAACTACTTTATGGTTTAAGTGCTAGGCATGTAACTCAGGTGGAGAGTGCTTGCCTAGCATACATAAAACCCTAGGTTCAATCCCCAGCACCACCTAAAATATGACATGTCCTAGCACTCTGAAGATGGAGTCAGGAGAATCAGAAGTTCAAAGTCATTCTCACTACATAGAGAGTTGGAGGCCATCCTGTGATATGTGAGACCCTGACTAAAATAAAATGAAATAAACAAACAAACAACCCCCAGCAACATTAGCATACAGCACCAAATGTCATGACATATATTTGAATAACCTGGGTATATGGTCATGTTTAATGCTTTGCTTTCTTACTGTCCATCCAGTATGGATTCATTGCTGTTGTTGCTTCAATGAGAATTCTGAAAGCATTGTTTGTTTGTTTGTTTGGTTGGTTGGTTTGGTTTTTGTTGTTGTTGTTAGTCATATGAAAAAAGACTGCTGGGGAAGAATTCTTGAGTTTTAGACCAAAGCAGTTATTAGTTTACCAATTACACTAGCCAGCTTCTTATATCTGACAAATTCCAAGTGTAAATCACCCATGTCAGAGAAGACTGACATACTGTTGCCATGCTTCCTAATTTCCTCTTTTATGTATATCTCACAACTTTGAGAAGACATTTAGTACCTTAATTAAAGACATATAGAATTGTGTTCTGAAACAGAAGAATGAAGCTAGACTCTCTATTGCTACCAACTACTATTCTGAACTTGGAATATTTTGTTCAAAACAAGCAATATAGGATCAGGATACAAAGTTCATCACACTTTAAACTTTGGTTGTTCTCTCTTTCAAGCTGCATTTAAATGTCATTAATTTTTAGAAAAAGCACACTAGTTAAATATTTTGCAGATGTAGGATTTTTACTACATTAGTTTGAATTACAGGGCATGGTAAGATGGGATGATAAATGCATTTTTCTCAAGATGTGCAACTTGATTTTCTAGTGTGGAAAAACTTAGAGCATAAAATATTAGCATGAGCAGTGTCAGAACTCCATACTAATTCTTTTATTTATGATGACAGGATTTAAGAACAAAAATCATTAAACTATTTTAAACGATAGATTTTAGAGCTTGAAAAATAGCTATGTGATTAGCCAAAGCATATTCTTGGAAAGAACAGTGTTCTAGAAAGCTCTAGAAAGATAGATGACTTACATAAAAGCAACAGTATTTCCTGCTTCTGCAAGATTACAGAGCATATAGCTGTTGACATAAGTAAACAAAATTAGAATGGAATATTTAATTGTTGTACCTAGTGCTAAACATTTTGATTCGATTTGAGAATTATAGACAAAGAGTAATTCCAAAGATGTATAGTTACAATAACTTCTCAACAAGCATACATATTTTAGCATTTAATAAAGATGCCTTATGGGATGAGAAAACAAATCTGCAATTAATTTTTGAAAGCTTCTTATGAATTACTATATTGAAATGTGAATCACTCCCTCTTTTCCTATAAGATCAAAATTTTCTGTGTGAATAAAAATTATTTAAAGGAAAAGATTTGAGTTTGCATTGTTTATTTTTAGAAGCTAAGGTACATATTAAATCCATGGAGAAAATATAATTAAAGTAGACGAGAACACTTTTTTTTTGTTTTCAAATTCCTATCTTAAAGTTAGGAGTAGAATCACAAACCACATCTATGGCCTCTGTATAGGAAAAAAAACCCTATAAAATCATTAAGTTTGAGGTGCCCAAACCATGAATCTACCTAAAGATGAAGAGGTCTGGTGCTGCCAGGAGCTTTAAGAGGAATGCTAACGGGGAGCAGGAACCTGATGAGAGTATATTGGTCAATGTGCGTATGAAGGGATGAATGGTAAGCTGGGTAGGGAAGCCAAAGGGATCAGGAAGAGGGCTATCTGAACAGGACTGTGGCTAGATCACAGGTTGATGTGATCTGAAACTGTAGTTGTGGCTGAGATCAAAACGTCCAAAATTTTGTATGCTTTGTAGTAAGATCAGATATAAATCCTGTAAATTATCAAAAACATTAAATTTTGTGCAGGAGATTCACATGTGAAATTTGAATATTTCCCCTCTATCATCTGTTTTAGGAATGGATGGTAAGAAAATATCTTGAATAATTGTTTTGAGTTCTAATTTGGGTTGATTTCTGGTGCCATTTTCTGAGTTTGTGAGTTTAGGAACTGACCAAGTTGATGTGTGGGGGTGACAAATAGTGAATGAAATAGTTATTTGAATATGTGAAGACTGGCAAAAGAAAGTCAGGTCAGAATTTTACTAGACAGCTGTTTGTAGTGGACAGTATTCAGTGGAGCTAGCCTGAAATGCTATGGAATTTCAATTTGTTAGACATGTTACTCACAACTGAAGTTGTAAGTGATCCAAAACCTTGGTCTTTGCTACAATGGATCTCAGTCAGAAGAAGAGAACAGCATTAAATTGCATGTGATAGGACACTTTTCTTAGGCTATCTAAATTTTGATCCCAACTCTACTTGGTAGGTCTATCATCTAAGATGGTCCATGATATTGGGTAGATTAATCATTGTCACTTAGTTCTTTCCTTTGTGAAATAAGAGTAGTTTTGGTCTGAAAGGGTTAACATATGACTGGACTTATAAAAGTTTCACATTTTATTCTTTTTTGTTTGTTTGTTTGCTTGCTTGAGAGAGGGTCTCTCTACATAGCCCCTGCTGGCCTGGAATTAACAGAGATCGGCCTACCTCTGTCTCCCAAGTGCTGAGATTAAAGGTGTGTGCCACAGCTCTGGCCAAATTTTATTCTTAAGTAAGGTATTTGGAATATATAAGTACTATAATAATAATAATAATAATAATAATAATAATAAAATAATTCTTTCTCCTCTTCCTCTTCCTCCTCTTCTTCTTCCTCTTTCTCTTCTACTTTCTTTTCTTAAGTCTCATACAGGGATAGCACCTTGTCCACTGAGCTGAAGTATGCTAGTTCAATTTTGTTCTGGTTGGATTTGAAGATATGGTAAAAAATATTCACTCATAAAGAAAGAGGTCCCATCAGGAGGTTGCATAAAATGGTAATTTTACTGTTGACTAAACTTGGTTGCTTAAAGTTCTAGCATGCTCAAGTAAGAAAATGTTGGACCCCTAAGAGTCCTTAGGACATTCTATCCTGATGACTTACCTGTTTAACAATATTTTCTGAAGATCTGAATGAAAGGTATAACTTAATATTTTGTTGTGCAAATATCACCCATGATTTTTCCTATTCCCTTTGTAAGTCATTCCTGAGATTTCCCAAACAAAAGTAATCTTTTTACAGTAAATTTGATCATCACCATATTAAATATTGCTAAAAAGGTTGGGAAGAAAATGAACAGTTTTTAAGATGTTCCCTTTTAAGAACAATTTAAAACTCCTCTCAGATATTATTTAATTTAATTCAGGCCATGGTCTCCTCTCGACAATTTTCACCTATTGTGATTCTGATTCTTTTACACTTTATAATTTACTTGAATATTAACCTCAACTTCTATTCATATATATTCAGAGCTTAGTCCTAGATTATAATGACCAAAGAGTAGGAAGGTCAATTTTTCTCTTTCAGAATGTAGTTGAATATGATGCTTGTTGGCTGTTATAACAGCATCAGAGAAGCCATGCCCATAGACTGAGTCTACTTACTGTTGTTGTTTTATTTGTTTGTTTGTTTGTTTTTGTATATGGTACTTGTTCCTAAGATGAGTCCTGAACAATGCATTTGCATTGCTCCTGGGTGGGATGCAGTTGGATCACTTAGTGAACAGAAAAACTACCCAGACAAGGCTTAGAACATCATTTATTTATTGATCCTTCACCCCCCTTTAGTAGCCCATGAGCTAGCTGTTAGAAAGCAAGGTCTAGGAGATTCTATTCCTTCCCTGTCTTCAGTTACACTTAATGTAGAGCTTTGTAAAGAGAGTACCCAGAATGCCATTTCTTTGATAACAGGTCTTGCAAACTGAAGCAAAAGGCGTCTCTTGTCTCATTTGTACTCTTTATTTCTTAAGAAATTTTTATTCTTAACAGTAGAATAAAGAACTTTCATATAGTACAGAGTAGAAGAAATAACATATTTAAGAGAAGATGGGTTAAAAAAAAACTGCCTGGATAGTTGTAGCTCGTCTGCCCCTCACACATTACAAATACATCTGGGTAGCCTGAGAGGTTAAATGATTTACCCAAAGCTACACAGACTGCTGGCTGTGATTCTGGTAAAGCTCACAGGTTTATGATTCTCAGTTCACTGGGTTCTATTTTTTTTTATTACACTCTGCCCAAAAGAATGCCAGATAATGACTTCTTTTAAAGGAAGGGAAATCCGTATAGGAATTTTCAGATTGTGTCTAAATAAATAGATTTTACAGTTCTGAAATTAACCTAAATATTTCTTTCTTCACCAAAACTCTCCTAGCCCCTGCTGTCTCCTAACATCTGGTGAATTATGTGTATGTGTATTTAGTTATGAATACATATTTCTGAGCCTTTATATTCCTGATCAAAGTTTACCCTTACACATAATGCTGAACTGATTTAGAACATTTGGCTTTGTTGAAACAAAAGCAACTCATTTCATTCCCATCAATAACACGTAATTGTATGTACAGTGAGTCTCACTCATCCAGGCTAATGAATATTCAACCAGCAGAGAAAGAAGGGCGCCCCTGGAATGATTACCAGGGGCCCTTTCTGATTTAGCAACACACCCAAGAGTCTGGCAGGGACAAAGCAGCTTTCTCCACTCAGCTCGATAGTGGGGCCCATTGCTCCGCCCACCCTGACTCAGGGGCCCGCCTGTCTGATTTGGGGGCTCTGGCAAAAAGCCTGAGCCCATTGATTACAGATCCCTGTTAATAAAGAGCATTTGTAATGCAGCAGCGGAGAGGCAGTTTCCGCACGCCGGTTCATGATGGCCCTTCAGGCTTCACAATTAAGTCGTCCAGCAGGCATGCCCCCTGTTGCAGCTGCTCTGTCAATCTCATTTTGGAGCACAAATGATCTTAGACCCCGTGTTTGACATGGGGTTTTAACACCAAAGAAGGCAATTCTGCAACTTCAAATGAGCCTAATTGGCTGAGCGCTCGGGCGTTCACTCAAGCTGCTTCAGTCCATCAGAACAAGATTTCCAGCTAATTGAACTGCTCAGAAGGAAAAGGACCAGGAAAAATCATGAGGTCCAGACCATTGAAGAGAGTGGAATATATATATATATACATATATATAATTTTCCCATAGTAGCAAACTTAAAAATACATTTTTTCCTCTTTAATCAGCTGCCTGTCAATATAAGAAAGGTAGTTACGGCTGCAGATGCTCTGCAGTTAAGGCCTAAAATTGAGTTGCAGCTCTTTGGAGTGGAAATGTGCATGTGTTGTTGATAAAGGATATTTCAAACACTTGGTCTGTTGAGCATTTTCCTGCATTACTCTCAAGGCTTATGGAAATAAATGCATACAAATCTTGACTGTGTGGGAGACTAGAGGAGCGAATAGAGGTGCCTCAGAAGGCACCTGTTTATTTCTGGTATTTTGGTTGTTCCCGGGAAGAGATCATAAGAAAAAGACGTGATGTCTCTATCTGCCTCAGGTCACTGTCAGATCCATCACTACGCAGCTCTTGCAGCTCTTCTGCACAGTTGATGTGTCTGTATACCTGAATATACCCACATTCAGGGCTGACACATGCATTTCTGTGTAACTATTCTTTCAGTGACCCAGAATAAATGATAAATTATGAACAAAACCAATTTATACAGCAGTTTTGGGCTTATGGCAAATCATAGTTTGGTGGACTCTGTGAAACGTGTCTTAGGAAGTTGAAACCAAATCAACTGATTGTGAATTTTTCTAAACTGAAGCATTACTTTAAAATACTACTTAATAACCTTTCAGATGTTAAATTCACCTTGCATTTATCTAAGCTACACAAATGAAGTTTACATGTCATAGTGTTAAAAACTAATTGAGGAGAGTTATGAAATATATGTAAACCTTATGTGCAGGCATTGGTTGAAATATGCTCAGGATCAGCTGATTTTCTGCCTAAGAGCACATGTTCTGTATTTTATACTGCTCAAACACAGGCTCTGTGGGAGAGGAGCTGTGCTCAGGCATATTAAATCATTAGAGCTGTTAAACTGAGTCCTGTTTCTACTTTATTTTCTGGCTGTGAGCAAACCATTCAGGTTTCTGAGGCCTCAACTTTCTCACCTTAAAAAAATGAATAAATCCCCAAACACAACAGAACAAAACAAAAACAAAACAAATTACCACCCAAACAGCAACCATTACCTCATCAAGACCATGTATGGCTTATCTGAAGATGCCTAGTGATAAGGGAAGTGGACTTTTACATTTAATCTCTTGACTGGGGCATCTGCATGATTTTGTCCTCGAATTTTTAGTCAAAATCTGAAAGAGAAGACATCTTCAATCCAACTCTTAACATGTGAGTACGCTCCCCTTTTATTGTCCAGATTCATCTTTGTTTAAGCATCTTTAGTCTTTGGAGGGGAACTAGCCTTAACACAAGTTCCCTTGACTAAAGTATTTGGTGTACTCTTTATACATATTTATAGATATTTCCAAGAATTACACTGGCCTAGCTTCAGAACACTTTTGGTATCACCCTCTAAACTTTGTCACTGTGTCAATTTTCACTCCCTTGCTGTTTCCTCCAGTCCTAGAAAAATGCTTTCTCCAGCATGGTAGCTTTGCCTGGTCTAGACATTTCATGGAGATAACTCACACCTTCCATCTGTTACATAAAGCACAAAGTTTTTTCCTTTCTTTTGGGGAAAGTTTCCTTTTTCCCTCTTCTGTAATCTAGATAGTCATCATTGGATGAGCTCTATAGCTTTCTCACAGGAATGCTTCTGCAGTACAGCCCCAGTTCAGTGTTCCTTGTTCCTGAACTCCGTGCCACCCTCCTTTTCAGTTGATTTCTCTGTGTAGCTAAGACTTCTAACTGACTATATTCACCCCACCTCTTAACCCAGAGCTTCATGTGGCTCACAGGAAGGTTGACTCACTTTCATCAGTCTTCTCTTCTGCTTTCTTCTTCCAAATACATGTACAAATGCCTCCTTTTCCTTAATACTCGTTGTCCTTAAGAACCTATATCCTCATCCCTTTACTATGATTGTGAAAGCGGTTTGAAGACTGAGAAAGTAAACATATGGAATGAGTGGTTGAGAAGGAGGCCAGGCTACGTTTCCAAGGATCTGTTTCATTGACTTATTTATTTACTTTACATGGAGTCGAAACTTTTCCTCCTTTCCTCCTAGTCTCTCCCTTTCACCTCCCCTTCTTACCACCACCCCTTTCTTTCCTCCTCAGAAAAAGTGAGGTCTCCCATGGATATCTATCAGCCTTTGCATATCAAGTTGCAGTAAGACTAGGCACATCTATAAGGCAGCCCAGTTAAGGGAAAGGCATCTAAAAGCAGGCAGTGTAGTCAGAGACAGCCCCTGCTCCTGCTTTAGGAGTCCCACATGAAGATTGAGATGTACAACTCTTTCACATGTGCAGAGTGCCTAGGTCCAACCTGTGCATGCTTTCTGGTTGGCAGTTTAGTCTCTATAAGCCTCTATGAGCCCAGGTTAGTTGATTTTGTAGGTATTCTTGTGGTGTTCTTGACCCCTTTGGCTTCTTCAATCCTCCCCGCTCCTCTTCCACAGAATTTCCTAAGTTCCACTTAATGTTTGGCTGTGGATCTCTGCATCAGTTACCATTAGTTGCTGGGTGAAGCCTCTCTGATGACAGTTATGCTAGGTTCCTATCTACAAATATAGCAGAATTCATGGACTGGCACAGTCTTATGGCATGTGTCTCAAGCTGGTTCAGTCTTGATTGGCCCTTCCATCTAATTCTGCTCCATTTTTTTCACCCCTACACAACTCGTAGACAGGACAAATTGTGGTTCAAAAGTTTTGTGCCTGGGTTGGTGTCCCAATTCCTCTATTGGAAGACTTTCCTTGTTATAGGATATGGACTCTGGTTCAGGCTCCATATCCATTCCTAGAGGTCACCCTCATAGATTTCCTGGAAGTTTCCATTGTCCTGGGTTTCTAGCTCCTCTCAAAGATGCCCCCCCCCAATCCAATTCTCTCTTCCAGTATTTTCTCCCTTCATCCTCCCGGGACCCAACTACACCTGTTCCTATTCCTTCCCACTCCCCTTCCAGTCTGCTCCCTCCATCCATCCACTCAAGTCTAATCTATTTCCCCTTCTCAGTGAGAGTCAAGTATCCTTCCTTGAACCCTCCTGTTACTTAGCTTTTTGGGGTCTATGCTTTGTAGTATGGATATGACAAATATCCAATTATAAGTGAGTATATAACATGTTTGTATTTCTGGGTCTGGGTTACCTCATTGAAGATGATATTTTCTAGTTTTATCCATTTGTCTGCAAATTTCATTATGTTCTTGTTTTTAATGGATGAGTAATACTTTGTTGTGTAACATACAAAATTTTTTTTATCCATTCTTTGATTCTGGGACTTCTAGGTTGTTTCCAGTTTCTGGCCATTATAAATAAAGCTGCTATAAACATAATTGAGCAAGTGTCCTTGTGGTATAACAGAGCTTCTTTTGGAAGCTTCTTTTGGTCCAGGAGTGATATAGCTGGGTCTTGAGGTAGATCTATTCCCAATTTTCTCAGAAACCACCAAATTGATTTTTCACTGTGATTGTACAAGTCTTTACTTCCACCAGCAATGGAGGAGTGTTCCCCTTGCTCCACATCCTCACCAGCATGAGATGTCTTTTGAGGTTTTTATCTTAGCCATTCTTACGAGTATAAGATGGGTGTAAGTGTTTAAGAACACTTATTAAAGTAGGTTTTAGGCTTTAGTAAAGGCTGGGATTACATGAGGAGGAGGGCAACCCCATAGGAAGACCAGCCATCTCAATTAACCTGGACCCCACCAAGATCTCTCAGACACTGAGCCACCAACCAGGTGGCATATACTAGTTGATATGAGGCTGAGGCCCCTGACACATATACAGTAGAGGATTGCCTGGTTTGGCCTCAGTGAGAGAAGATGCACCTAGCTCTTGAAAGACTTGAGGCCCCAGGGAGTGGAGAAGTCTGGTAGGGTGATGGGATAGGGCCATCCTCTTGGAGATGGGGGAGGAGGAATGGAATAAGGAACTGTTGAAGGGTAGACCTGAAGGGGTATAATGACTGGACTGTAAAATAAGATTAAATAATAATAATAAAAATAATAATAATAAATCTAAGCCTACAGTATCCAGTTTTATGTCAAGGTTTTTGGTCCACTTGGAGTTGTGCTTGTGCAGGTTGATACACATGGATCTATGTGCACTCTTCTACATGCAGACAACCAGTTAGATCAGCACCATTTGTTGAAGATGCTTTCTTTTTTCCATTGTATGGTTTTATCTTCTTTGTCAAAAAATCAAGTTCCCATAGGTGTGTGGATTTAATTCTTGTTCATTACTTCAATTCCATTGTTCAACCTGTCTGTTTTATGACAGTACAAAGCTGTTTTTGATTACTATTGCTCTGTAGTACAGCTTAAAATCAGGGTTGGTCATCGCTCCACAAGTTCTTTTATTGTAAAAGATTGTTTTAGCTATCCTGGGTTTTTGTTTT
Organism: Grammomys surdaster; assembly: GCF_004785775.1. NCBI lineage: Eukaryota > Metazoa > Chordata > Mammalia > Rodentia > Muridae > Grammomys > Grammomys surdaster. Next base: position 1,833,211 of record NW_021604677.1, read on the forward strand.
TCAATATGAAGTTGAGAACTATTCTTTCAAGGTCTGTAAGAACTGTCTTGGAATTTTGATGGGAATTGCATTGAATCTGTAGATTACTTTTGTTAGGACAATCAATTTTACTATATTAATCTTAGCAATCCACAAGCATCTTCCATCTTCTGATATGTTCTTCAATTTCTTTCTTCAAAGATTTAAAGTTCTTGTCATATAGGTAGTTCAGTTTCTTTGTTAGAGTTACACCAAAATATTATATTCTTTGGGGTTCTTGTGAAGGGTGTTGTTTCACTAACTTCTTTCTCAGCCTATCTATCCTTTGTATATAGGAGGCGCTACTGATTTTTTAAGTTATTTTTTTTACATCCAGCCACTTTGCTGAAGGTGTTTATCACCTGTGGGTGTTCCATGGTAGAATTTGGGTGTCATTCTCTTAGTGTTTATATTTCTGTACAAAACATCACGACCAACAAGCAAGTTGGGGAAGAATAGGTTTATTCAGCTTATAGTTCCACATTGCTGTTTATCACCAAAGGAAATCAGGACTAGAACTCACACAGAGTAGGAACCTGGAGGGAGGAGCTGATGCAGAGACCTTGGAGGGATGCTGCTTCCTGGATTGCTCTCTCTGGCTTGCTCAGCTTGCTTTTTTATAGAACTAATACTACCAGCCCAAGAATGACACCATCTTCAATGGGCCCTCCCACCCTTGATCACTACTTGATCACTTATAGATGGATCCCATGGAGGCATTTCCTCAAGGGAGGCTTCTTTCTTTGTGATAATTCCAGCTTGTTGTCAAGTTGACACATAAACCAGCCAGTACACTTATGTATACTACCATATCATCTGGAATAGTGATGCTTTATCTGTTTCCTTTTCAATTTGTATGCCCTTGATCTGCTTTAGTATTCTTAGCACTCTAGCCAGAATTTCAAGTACTATACTGAATAAATATGGAGAAGGTAGACAGTTTAGTGTTATTACTAATTTAGTGGAATTGTTTTTTTAATAATTTATTTATTTTTTTCAAATCGTAATTCATTCACACAGA
>NW_021604677.1:1834259-1840247 GCF_004785775.1 Grammomys surdaster
TTTAATAATTTATTTATTTTTTTCAAATCGTAATTCATTCACACAGAAGTTATAAGCACAGAAAGGCAGGATGTGGGGAAGGGGATGACATAGGAGTGTGGGTATTCAGGGGGAATACAGATATCTTTCAGAAAAGGGTATCAGCTTGGTGAAGGTTCAGGGGACAATTCACTATGACTCTGCCTATGACTCACTTGTCCTTATCTAAGTTGGTATTGTCTGCCAAGGCTACCTATTTACAAGGTCTATGACTACTCAGGCTGGTAAATTACCACGAAAGCTGCCTGTTTGCAATAGCTTATAGCCATCTGTTTCAATGTTTTTCCACAGAGACCCAAGACTTGGTGTTAGTATACATGTATGAAAGGCGTATTGCTGATTTTAGGCCTATGGCTGATTTTAGGCCTTGAGTGTGTAATCAGGGATGTCCCTGACATCTCCTCCCTTCTCTAAGTATAGAAGGGCTGTGGCAATTCTAATCTTGTGAAGCTGGGGATAGAGGCCTGACCTCCAGTAATTAAAGGGGACCTTGTAATGGCTCCAGTCCCCCTGTCGTTGGCCAGTGAGGCATGAGGGCCATACCCGTCTTTTTCCTGGAGAGGGGATACTTTTTTTTATAAAAGATTTATTTATTTATTATATGTAAGTACACTGCAACTGTCTTCAGACACCCATATGAGGGTATCAGATCTCATTGTAGATGGTTGTGAGCCACCATGTGGTTGCTGGGATTTGAACTCATGACCTCTAGAAGAGTAGTCAGTGCTCTTAACCACTGAGCCATCTCACCAGCCCCCAAGGGGATACTTTTGACATCAATCTCTATGCAGTCAGGCTTGTCTCTCAGGGAACCCAGAGAGATATTTTTAAGTTTTATTTATATTCCCTTGCAGTGCTTAGCCTCGCAGCCTAAGCAAGAATTCAGATCACCTGTCAGAGGGGGTTCTGGGTGGCCCCTCTCTGCTTGGTCTAGGGGCAGAAGTCTCCTCTTTTAGGTTGGGTGGAGAAGGGTTTTGGGAACACCCTGTATAAAGTAACAACCTCATCTTGAGTCTCATGGTCCTCCACAGCTAACTTATGATAATGTATCTGAATAGGTTTTGCTACCAAATTATTTATCTGTTGTATCACAGAGTTAGTCAGCCTATTTGAGAGCCAGGGATCAGCAGAAATAAGCAAAAATAACCCAAATAATGGTCCCAAGATGGGAGGAAGTAGGGTTGACAACCATGGAGAGGCTGAAAACCAATTCTTGTACCAGCACTCATCTTTCTCTTTCTCTCTCTGACTTTTCTCAGGGCCTTCTCTGATCTATTTCATGCTCTCTTTAACCCTCCCTGTCTTGTCTATGTAAAGACAACATTCTTCTTTAAGGGCTGTACACAGTCAAGAGCTGTACACAGCCTTTTCTATTGTAATAGAGTAAATCAAGTCCAATAAGGATCTTTGCAATTTTTGGAGGTTTCTTCAGACAGCGAAACGAGGGATTTCTTCAGATTAGTGATGTCAATCTCTAGCTGTTGATGTTCTTGTCAATGGCCCTTCAAAGGTCTGAGTAGTATAGGTTCAGAGGCCAGCATCTGGATTAGAGTGGAATTGTTTTATGCTTACATTTAATCTGATGTTGACTATTGGCTCACTGTATACTGCTTTTAATGTGTTTGGGTACGTGCCTTGTATCTCTGATCTAAGACTTTGGTCATGACATAGTATTGGATCTTTTCAAAGGCTTTTGAACGTCTAAAGACAGGATCATGTGGTTTTTTTCCAGCTTGTTTATATGGTAGATTACACTAATGTATTTTTACGTATTCAACCATTCCTGCATCTCCGGGATAAAGCCTACTTGATCATGTTGGATGATATTTTTGATGTGTTCTTGGATTCAATTTGTGAGATCTTATTGAGTATTTTTGCATCAATGTTCATAAGGAAGATTGTTTGAAGTTCTCTTTGTTGAATCTTTGTGTCGTTTAAGGTATCAGGGTGACTGCAGCCATATAAAATGAATTTTGCAGTGTTTCTCCTATTTTTATATGGTGGAATAATTTGATGAGTTTTTGTATTAACTCTTCTTTGAAGGTCTGCTAGAATTCTGTGCAAAAATCCTCAGGTCCTGGGTTTGTTTGTTTTTCTGTTTTTATTTTTAAGTACTTTTAATGACTGCTTCAATTTCTTTAAGAGTTCTATGTCTATCTATTACTTGATCTTGATTTAGCTTTGGTATTTGATATCTATAGAGAAAATCATCCATTTTGTTTAGTGTTTTGAAGTAAAATCTAATGATTCATTGGATTTTCTTGGTGTCTGTTATTATGTTCTTATTTCCATTTCTGATTTTGAATTTAGATATTCTCTCTCTGCCTTTTAGTTAGTTTAGATAAGGGTTTGTCAATCTTGTTGATTTTCTCAAAGAAACCACTCGTAGTTTCATTGATTTTTTTGTATTGTTCTCTTTGTTTTTATTTTATTGATTTTACCCCTCAGTTTGAGTATTTCCTCCTATACTCGTCTTGGGTGTTTTTGATTCTTTTTGTTCTAGAGCTTTCAGGTATACTCTTAAATTGCTGGTATAAGAACTGTCTAATTTCTTAATGGAGGCACTTAGTGTTATGAACTTTGCTCTTAGCATCTCTCTCATTGTGTCTGTAAATTTGAGTATGTTGTGTCTTCATTTTCCTTGAATTCTAGAAAGTCTTTAACTTCTTTTTTCCTTCCCTGACCCAGGGATCATTTTATAGAGAATTTTTCAATTTCCATAAATATGTAGCCTTTCTGGTGTTTATTTTGTTGAAGTCCAGCTTTAATCCATGGTGGTCTGATAAGATACAACATTACATTCAATTTTCTTGTATCTGTTGGGGCTGGCTTTGTGATCAAGTATATGGTCAATTTTGGAGAAGGATCTATGAGGTGCTGAGAAGAAGGTATTTTGTATTTGGGTGAAATATTTTATAGATGTCTATTGGGTCCATTTGAGTCATAATGTCTCAGTTCCTCTATCTCTCTGTTTAGCTCCTGTCTGAATGACCTTTCCATTTGTGAAAGTGGTGTGTTGAAGTCTCCCAGTATTAAAGTGTGGGGTTAGATGTGTGGTTTAAGTTTTAGTAATGTTTCTTTTACTAATGTGAGTGCCCTTTAATTTGTGGCATAGATATTTAGAATTGAGAGATCATCTTTGAATATTTTTCCTTTTGTAATATGAAGTATCATTCTCCAACTCCTTTGATTAATTTTAGTTGACATTCAATGAAATGGTCTGGAGTAGCTTGGCCTTCTTTATTTATCCAATCACAAGCTTGCTCACTTGAGCAGGGTTATTATTGTGTTTTTTTTAATTATTCAATGAAACCATAGCATCAGCATTATAAAAGTCCCATAAGTTCCCCCAGATCTTCCCCTTCCTTCTTCATCCTCCCACTGGGTCAATCACTCCCAACCTTATTTCACATTTTTGTGAAATAAAAAATAAAGCACATTTTTGGCAAGTCAAAAATAAATATGTAGCCAGGCATGTCCTATGGACATGAACTCATACTCAGCTGGCAGCAAATGCAGTTACACAGTTGTCCAAGGTGGGAGACATATTAACCATTTGTGTGTCTAAGTCATCTCCCTCTTGCTTTGAAATTACAATCTAAAATTAGTCTTTCCTCCAGTCATCAAATAGCACTCCTTTGTCATTATACATTTTTAGTTACGTATAGAAATGTGCTCATTGTACCAAGCAATCTTTTGAAGTATATACCTATCAATTCCTTTTTTTGTGTGTGTGTGTTCTGTTTTATTTTTTTTTAATTTTTTTCTCAAATAATAATTAATTCACACAGGGGTATAAACACAGAAAGGCAGGAAGTGGGGAGGGGAATGACACTGGAGTGTGGGTGCTCAGGGGGAATACAGATATTTTCAGAACCGGGTATTGGCTGGGTGAAGGTTCAGGGGACAAGTCACCGTGACTCTGCCTATGACTTGCTTGTCCCCATCTAAGCTGGTATTATCTGCCAAGGCTACCTATTTACAAGGTCCATGACCACTCAGGCTTATAAATTTCCACAAAAGCTGCCCATTGACATTAGCTTATAGCTATCTGTTTCAATGTTCTTCCACTGAGACCCAAGACTTGGTGTTAGTATACATGTATGACAGGCCCACTGCTGATTTTAGGCCTATGGCTGATTTTAGGCCTACAGTGTGTAAGCAGGGCTGCCCCTGATATCTCCTCCCTTCTATAAGTATAGAAGGGCTGTGGCAATTCTAAACTTGCGAAGGCGGGGATAGAGGCCTGACCTCCAGGGAGGTGGGACTGGGAGGATGTTTGGAGCACACTTTCACAAAAATTAGGAGGAGGGCGTATGGGATAAGGGGTTTTGGGGGAGAATGGGAGAGGAGATAACATTGAAAGGTAAATTCGTATAATATCCAATAAAAAAACCACACAGATAAAGGGTCTAAAAAAAAAAGAGAAAGGGAGAGAGTTTACTTATTTTAAATTAATTTCAAAGTTTCTAGGAGTTGCTAATTGGCTAAGATCCTATTTTAAGCTCTCCATAAAAGAATTTAAGTCTCTGCTCAATATTCTCAAGAGAGAGGTAAACCCTAATTTTCCTCAACAATTAACTGACAAGAGAGAGGTAATCTCACAAAAGGTAGAAGAAGCTATTACTAATCGATAAATTATATAGTCTGATTAGTTGTCAGCGGTGCTATAACAGTCCTTTGACAAAAGATTATTAATATAGATTTATATATCCTTAAATAGGGTCTTCATGACTCTCTGAATGTGGAAGGAGTGACTGTTGGTGCTTCTGCCCTGATTTTATAAGAACTATGAAAAATTGGCTTTAAAAACAAAAGAGGGGGAACGGTACCCCCTCAGAAGGAGTCCCCCTGAAATACTCTCCATCATGCCTTGTTCATTTTATCTCTCTAAAGCTGAAAGCTCATGGCAAATCTGCTGCTGACTGCCTCTGGCACCACCAAGACCAACAAAACTTTGCCACAGATATGGGGAAGGACCCTCTTACCCTTAAAGGGAATGGCCTAGACCCAGTTCCCTTATGGGGCTGAGGACTGATATGCCTGTCCAATACCACAGAAGGCACAGCTAACTGGCTACCAAAAAGATTAATAAAAAAAAATACCCCCACAAAGCCAGGCCCAACCATAAATACGATGAATAACAGTTTACATCCTGGGAAGAGAAATCTCCCTGAGAATCCCCTTCTTTTTCCTTTCCAGGTAAAAATGAATCACCCGTGATGTCTGCTGTTAGAAGTTCTAATCCAGATGCTGGCCTCTGAACTTATACTACTCAGACCTTTGAAGGGCCACTGACAAGAACATCAAACAGCTAGAGATTGACATCACTAATCTGAAGAAATCCCTCGTTTCACCGTCTGAAGAGACCTCCTAAAATCGCAAAGATCCTTATTGGACTTGATTTACTCTAGTACAATAGGAAAGACTGTATACAGCTCTTGACTGTGTAAAACCCTCAAAGAAGAAGGTTGCCTTTACATAGACAAGACAAGGAGGGTTAAAGAGAGCATGAAATAGGTAGTGAAGGCCCTAAGAAAAATCAGAGAGAGAAAGAGACAGATGAATGCTGGTACAAGAATTGATTTGCAGCCTCTCCAAGGTTGTCAACCCTATTTCCGTCCATCTTGGGACCATTATTTGAGTTCTTTTTGCTTTTTTCTGCTGGTCCCTGGCTCTCAAATAGGCTGACTAACTCTGTGATACAACAGATAAATAATTTGGTAGCAAAACCTACTCAGATACATTATCATAAGTTAGCTATGGAGGACCATGAGACTCAAGATGAGGTTGTTACTTTATACAAGGTGTTTCCAAAACCCATCTCCACCCAACCTAAAAGGGGGGAATTCTGCCCTTAGACCAAGCAGAGAGGGGCCACCCAGAACCCCCTCTGACAGGTGATCTGAATTCTTGCTTAGGCTGCGAGGCTAAGCACTGCAATGGAAT
>NW_021604677.1:1840347-1858959 GCF_004785775.1 Grammomys surdaster
TTTGGTAGCAAAACCTACTCAGATACATTATCATAAGTTAGCTATGGAGGACCATGAGACTCAAGATGAGATTGTTACTTTATACAAGGTGTTTCCAAAACCCATCTCCACCCAACCTAAAAAGGGGGGACTTCTGCCCTTAGACCAAGCAGAGAGGGGCCACCCAGAACCCCCTCTGACAGGTGGTCTGAATTCTTGGTTAGGCTCCGAGGCTAAGCACTGCAATGGAATATCAGTAAAAGATAAAAATATCTCTCTGGGTTCCCTGAGGGACAAGCCTGACTGCATAGGGGTTGATGTCAAAAGTATCCCCTCTCCAGGAAAAAGACATAGGGACGGGTATGGCCCTCATGCCTCACTGGACAATGACAGGGGGACTGGAGCCATTACCTATCAATTCCTAATACCATTTTTTAAGTCTCTGTTGATCAGACACAACTTACCCAGAACAGTTATACAAGGAGAATCATCACTTTTCACAACTGCTACAGGTTTATTCAGTGTGACTGTAGCTGTTTCTCTAGGGACATGATTAATTATGTGACACAAAGAACCAAGACTAAATGGTCATATCTGGAAGATTGACAGAGGTATAGGGAGGAAAGGAGAGTTTTACTTCTGGAAAGAATTTTGAGAAAACCATAGAATCATCTGTGATGCTTTCAACCTGTGTGATTCTGTTGTTGCCAATGACTGACAAAATGAAACTAAATATCACTGTGTGTATAAACAGCATAGGAAAAGCAAGGAGAGCTTATAGCAGATAAAATCTAGGTAATATGCATAGAGGCCACCAAAATTCACCCACAGGTCCTCACAAGTGGGAAGAGATCTCCGTCGGCCTTCTCTCACGGAGCCCTGTCAGTGAACTATCCATATTGCAGGCCTTTCTGAGCTGATGCTGCACCACATGGTGATTGAAAATTTTGCTGAGTATAGTAGTCTGGGTTGGCATCTGTAGTTTCTTAGTGACTTCAAGACATCTATTTGCCTAGTTCCTCTGGCTTTTAAAATCTTTGTTGACAAATCAGGTATAATTCTGACAGGTCTTTGTGTGTTACTTGGCCTTATTGAGACTTTTAATATTCTTTCTTTGTTCTGTACACATAGTGTTTTGATTATTATGTGATGGGAGGATTGTTTTTTGGCCCAATCTATTTGGTAAGCTACTTGTACATCTATAGGCATCTCTTTCTTTAGGTTAAGGAATTTTTGTTCTATGATTCTGTTGAGAATATTTTCTGGGCCTTTGAGCTGAAAATCTTCTCCTTCTATTCCTATTATTCGTAGGTTTGGTCTTTTCATAGTGTCCCAGATTTCCTGGATGTTTTGTATCAGAAACATTTTAGAGTTAACATTATCTTCGACCAGTGTATCTCTCATATCTTTTCCATCTGAGATGCTGTCTTCTATTTCTTGTATTCTGTTGGTGATGCTTGTGTCTCTAGTTTCTGTTCTCTTATCTAGGTTTTCCGTCTCCAGAATTCCCTCAGTTTCTGTTTTCTTTATTGTTTCTCTTTCTATTTTTAAGTTTTGGATAGCATATTTACTTTCTTCATCAGTTTGATTATATTTTCCAATATTTATTTAAGGGGTTTATCCATTTCTTCTTTAAAGGCCTCTGTCAGCTTTCTAAGATTGGATTTATAATCATTCTCTCGTGCTTTAGCTGCCTTAGGATATCCAGGGCTTGTAGTAAGATAGCTGGGATCTGGTGGTGCTATACTGCCCTGGTTCTTGTTGATTGTATGCTTATGCTGACCTTTAGGCATCTGGTTGTTTCTGGTACTTCAAGGCCTGTGGAAATGAAGGCAGAATTGTGGGTTGGAAAATACTTCCATTGATTTAATATTGTTCTTCCCATCACTTACAAATCATCTCCTATACTTTCAATTGTAATTGTAACTTCCTTTTAAGAAAAAAAATGTTAAAGTTTATTTTTAACCTATTATACTTTTAAATCCAAATTAGTATAAAAGCTATGAATGCAAAAGTTAATTTTCAAGTGTCACATTAATTAATAGATGTGACAATTTCAATAAGTTCAGGAAGCATTTAGGAAGGAAAAGGCTCTAATGTTGAAGGTCTAGATGATGAGAAAACTAGCCGAGACCATCTGACATTCTCTGGATCCTAGGGCTAATTGGTGAGAATGTCTCAAAGAGTACCTACCTCTCCTGACTCTCAAGCCAGTCAGCCCTGATTCTGCATACCACCTCAGATGTTGTCCCTTGACCTTGGGTGTGCCTCCTTAGTCCCAGAAGCAGAGATGCTAGTCTACTTGTAAAGGCCTCAGCCAAGAAGCCTGAATCTCTTGTAGTAGCAAATCTCAGCTCCTATTAATCCTCCAGAAGTCAACTCCTCTTGCATCACAGTTAAAGCTTTTTTAAATTTTAAAATAAACTTTTTTTTTAGCTATGTTTCTTTTGTAGGAGTATAGCTCCTCTTGTTCAATTACTTTTAATTAATGTCTGACTGAACTTATTTTCAATGTTATCATGCGCAAAGATGAGATAAATAATATATATACTTTGAGTTGTAAAAATTAAATACAGTAATTCATGACATAAAATCTGGCTCTCAATAAATGCCAGGCTCTATGTTTTATTTTCCTTTAAAATAAAGCTGTCATATGAAACATCACACTGATATAAAACATTTACATGATGTATTTAGCGCTCTTGGGCTACTATTTGTTAAATATAGAAAATATTATGCAATTCCTTTGAATAAACATTGACTTGTATATTTTAAGCCTTTAAGTAAAAGTCTCCTCTCAGAATCTGGTTCATATTGGCTATGAGAGGTGAATTTCAATGAAGTTTCTCACTGAGTATGTTCAATTACACTTTCTCAAATCTCTGTACTGACTGATACCCTGTGTTGCTATGTTTGTTATAAAATTTCTCATCAGAATGAATTGCTATGCTAACCAATTTTCTCTGTATGACATTTTGCTCCTTCTAGAAAACTTACTTTTGAGGAATATTATATCCCTATATATTCCTATAACATATTATTCACATTCTGTAATTATTTCATAGTTTTATGTGTATATATATGTGTGGGTGTGTATATGTGTTTTGCTTTTCACTTTTTTTTTGATTAATTGTATATGTGTGTGCATGCATGAGTGTGTCCATGTACTCACCTGTGTCACTTGTGTGTGTGTCTGTGTGCCTGTGGAAGCTAGAGCTTAACATTGGGTGTCTTCCTCTATTGTTCTCCACATTATTTTTTGAGATAAAGTGTCAAATTGAACTTGGTCCTTGTCATTTAGGCTAAAAAGGCTGATCTGTAAGCACTTAGGATCTGCCTGATTTCATAACTACAGTTACAGATATGGAAGGTCAGGCCTGGCTTTTTAAAATGTGTTTCTGGGGATTAGAACTCAGGTCCTCATGCTTGTACAGAAAAAAAATTTGCCTATGGAATGATTTCCCCAGCTTGTTGTAGTATATTCTTACACAAATGACATTGTACTACTGGAGATCCACAACAGTAAAAACAACTGTAGACATTAATTAGCCTTTATTCTTCAGAAAGGAAAATTTAGGCACACAAAGCAAGAGTATCACACACACACAAAGCTGCTAATTCATGGCCCAGTACTCTTGCTTTTTCCACTCAACTGCATTCTACTAAGCTAGATTCTATCTTCTTCAAAATCTTATTCTTGCATACTTTACTACTTAAAAGCCTGTTTTAAACATAGATTTATACTATCAGCTTATCACTTAGAATATCAAATATTTTAATTTAAAGTAAGATATTTATTGAATGTCTCAATATTATCTTAAGTCATTTGTTTCTCCTTTTCAATTTTTTATTTTGAGAAATCTTAAACCTACAAACAAGTTGAAAGAATACTGCAGCCAATACACACATAACCCTTTACTAGAATCTGTAGTTCTTTCTTGATATGGTATGTGTGTATATGAGAGAGAGAGCTAGGAGTATATGTGTAGTCATAGAGAAAAACAGACAGGAACAGAAAGATAGAAAATAGTTTGATAGCTGTAGACATTGCAATACTGTTTTCATACTTTTGTGTATATTTACTTAAGATCAAGAAGATTATTTTTACATGAACACAATACTGTTTGTTACTATTGTACATAGCTTAACAATGGGTACATTTAGACAAATAGATTTTGGGTGCCTTTTGTCATTGCAGAAACTTAATGAAGTTTGCTGGCATAAACTCAGGCAGCTACAAGATTAGGCAATGTTCTCTTCCTTACAGGATCACTCTTGTATATAGTCTGTTCTTGACTAAAACACAATTATATATTGAATACTGTATCTTTGGAATTTTATAGTGATTTAATATTTTCTAATCATCTGTCCCTTTCAAAGTTGTCATAAAATATCCTTTATCATAATTTGTGAGATGACCATTTTAGCTAAGGTATTAGGTGGTCCTCTTTATTCATCTCTTCTATTTATTATTATGTTATCACTAAAAATCATGGATTAATACATTTGTAATTTGTGGGGTTGAAAGTTCCAAATTTGGCTAGCAAAGTGTTTTTAGGACTTCCACTAAAAATTGTTTCCATGCTCCTATCATTCTTTGAAATGTGTAAGAAGTAATCATGCTTTTGTTATTTTATGTGTGTGTAATTTATGGGCACTTTTCAACAGGTTGCATTTTCTCCAAACTTTCAAGGGAAAAACTACTACTTAGTTCCATTTAATATTCCAAGCTCAGCTACTGCTCTCTCTGAGTTCTTCATTTTTGGCATCTACTGACGCAACGCTGATGTGGAACGTTCACGTTTAAACTAAAATTAGTTATTCATCTCTTATATAGGAAACATTGTATTTAAAAATAAAAAAATCTAGGTATCAAAAATTTCAAGTTTCTGTTACACATTCTTAAAGTTTTTAAATTACAAATAAATAAACTACACAGTTTTATACAATGTATTTTTGTTTAAGTTCTTATGATAAAATGAAAAATAACAAGTTCAAAATAGAAACAATGAAAATTATAAAGAAAAATAAGATAAACTACCATTTTCCTTCTTCAATTTTAAACATCCTATTATCTAAGGAATATTTATGACATATGTAAATTAACAATATTCCTAATGAATAAAATCTTATAGGTCTGCAGTATAGCTTTTGCAGGTTTATTTTTTAAACTTTACCTAATTTATCCTTATACTAAGGATTACAGTGTAGCCAAGATAGGGTTCTAACCTTATTTCAATTTCAGAGAAATTTAAATTTCAGAGAAGTTTGGCTTTACATAAGATACTAGAAATTAAAAGCAAGAGCATGTACAAGGACACAGTTCCTTATGTTTAATATAATATGCCTTAAATAGTTAATAAGTATACACATGCCACTTCATAAACAAAGGATAGAGTGGCTTCAGAGTCTCAGATAATACCTTCAAACTGTATTTATTTGGAGAGACAAACTATACAACTTTGACCTGATTAAACTAGATTATAAATTCCATTAGGGCAGGGATATATGTCCATCTTGTTACCTGATACATTCGTTAAAATATCAAAATAGTAAATCAATGTCTGTGAGAAAGGGTCTTTATATTAGTACCAAATAGTGACAACTTTAGAAAATGGAAGAAAAAAACAAACAAAATTTTCTGGACAGCTACTTTTTTTAAATGAGGAAAGCAACCACATGCTTTTAGTAACAAAATTAAACTAAACAGAAGGGTCTAAAATAAGATGCAAATATCTGCCTATTGCTCCCATTCACTCCCTAGAAATAATCACTGGAAATAGTTTGATATGCTTTCTTTGTGATGCTTCTCTTTGATAACTCAAATGCACATGTTAAAACACATAGTCCTCTCAAAATAACGCCCACATCTTTCCGAGTGAGGACATCAATTTTGCCCTTTAATAAATATACATTTTTTTTATTCTCTCTGTTGCTGTTTATAGACTAGCATGTATTCTCCTTCACTTTTTTCTTTCTTCTCAACTATCCTGCAATGAATATTTTGTATATAAAATTTTAAACTAGTCTGTCAATTAATTCTAAAAGTACTGCACCGATTTCCAATATTCTAAGTACAATCCCACCTCTTTCTCCACAACTTTGGAACCACTAAATGTTTTACTTTTGGCTAATTTATAGGAAAAAATAGCTCTTTATATTTACCATTCTCTGATTATTAGTAAAATTGGGTGCCTCTGTCAGTATATATATTTATTTTGTAAATTGTGTAGTAAATCCCCTTCCCATTTTCCTAATATATTATTTTCTTTGTCTTGAGCCTTCACATATTAGCTAGTGTCTCTGCTGGTTAAGAGTGTGGCAAAAGATTTTTGTTTTGTGTTTTTGTTTTTTTTTAATTTTCATATATCTTTTCAATTATTTATAGAATCTTTCATTATACTGTATCTAAAATATGTATATTATCAAGTCTGTCAATCTTTTCATTCATATGTTCTGAGATTATAATCTTTCCTACGTAAAACAGTACAAATACTTATGTTTCATATTTTAGAACATATAATATTTATTCATTTATTAAGTGTATATATTGAGGGTGCATGTACAGAGCCCAGAGCAGAACATTGGGTACTTTTTTTTTCCAAACTGTTCTCAGTCTTATGGCCTTGAGATATTTCAGCTAGAAGGGGTGGCCCACAAGCTGTTGAGATCAATCTGTCTCCTTCCCATAAAGCTGGTTTTACAGGCATAAACAGCCATGCCTTACTCTGCAAGGGATTGGAACTCAGGTTTGCCTAATAAAGGCTCATCCACTTTGTCTCTTCAGATTTATTTTTGTCTAACATTTTAACTAGGATTCCTTTTGCAAATTATTTTAAGTAAGAGTCCAAATGATTTATTCTTACTGAATAATCACAGTTTTAACTTTAGTGACTTAAACACATTAACACCATTTTCACATTTTAAATGCCATCTTTGTAATTTTCCATAAACTCACTGGTCTTTTCTAGACACTCATTACTGCTCCAGTGACACATTCATGCTTTGTGTGCACATACCATTCTAATTACTAAAAGCTTATGGTATATTTTGATACCAAGTAGAGCAAATCCAGAACAAAACCTTTTTGAGGATATTTTTTATTTTCCTTTCTTATTTCACTGCCCTTTTCCAACCCAGAGGTTGGCCTCTTTAACTTGTGGTTGCAGTAGTTTCTGTTTATCTTGGCTCTTCAGGATCTCATACTTTACATTCTTACATTCTGAAACCATTTCCCCCTTTCAGGCCGGGTCCCATTGGCAAGAGCACACTGTTACTGAGATCTAAAAGAATTTAAACTGTGTATGTATGCCCAAGTACTGTAGGCTGAGTAATAGACTAGGACATGTTTAAGTAATTAGATGATTTACTGCTCACTTTGCTGAAATGAAACTAAAAGCCTCAGAATTTAATGTCACTTTATTCTCTCTCTCTTTCTCTCTCTCAATATAGAGATATAGATAAATTTCCATTTACCTGGTTGGACATGCCAACATTTGCAGTTAACATTGAAAATTTTTACAAAGCCATGCACTTCATGATAGTGTCTCCATTCATTTTAGCTGTTTCAATAAACAGGGTAGTATAGTGATATAATCAATCATCTTGGTCTAGAAAGATGATACACTAGTGGGAAATAAAAACTAATGTTCTAATTTATAGTAATTTACTTAATGATAATGGTATAACAATGGTAAACATAAATCACTGTATTTCTCATGTGATTTAACTCTCCATTGTGTTTCTACACATTGTAATATTCAAAGGATCTTGTAAAATACAATCTTACTGACATAGGATATACCAGGGATATAAATACAGGTATTTGTATTTTAAGTGAGTAAAACACTGAACGAATTTAGTTCTTATCAAATTATTAAAATTTAGTTAAAATAAAAATTAAAGATGATAATGAATGATAGAAGGAAATTTTTATTTTCAAGCTGAAAATGGAACTCTGACTTTATAATTTGGCATTAGTTATGATTTTTTCTTTTATTCCTATACTGCTGTAGATATAATGCAGAGTGTCTTTCCTCTTTCAGTCCTAAGGTGAAGAGTAAAATTATTGCCTGCAGGCTCACTTTACATTGGGGTTGGATGTGGACTATAGGCTTCCCTGCAGTTGAATATAACAAACAAGCTTACCATGAGATTCCAGATGTTTCCACTTCTTTTTGTTTAAGACTATATTGGACCTCCCAGGAGTAAATGTCAGCATGGTTGACTGATAGATCTTGTCTCCTTTATCTTTAAACCGGTAACATTGCCAGCAATTTAAACTTGGTTCCCGATGGGCAAGTAAGTTTCACAGACCTAGATTATCAACTTACTACCAGTGATATCAGTCAGAAATGGAGCTGTCTAAATTGCAACATTACAAGCTCATTTAGAAAGTGAATCCTCACTGGAAAGACAGCTGTACTCATTTGATCTAGTAAACAGGCCATATGAATTTCTACAATGAACTCTGACTGATGAACTCACAGGGTGTATTTCAGCTTTGATTTTTTAAAATTGCATGGGGAGGGGAAGGAGTTTACAGGGAGATTGGAGTGGAAAATTGATGGCACCTAATTGGGTTAAAGAGGACTCATAACAGAGACTCTGTTGGGAGAGAGAAGGCAAGGCTGGTGGGGAGAGTTGTCAGGTGTTCGGTGAGACGAAGCTCATTGTTTCCCTGATTTACTCTGCTCTCTTTCCAAATGTGTTTGGAGCCCAGTCAGCACTGCCAGATTTGAAAATGAGAAAGCCTACTTAAACACTCCTTGACAGCACCCCTCTCTTCTGAAAAACAACCTTTCCCAGACTCATCACGTTTTAGTGATGTGCCCTGTATGCAGCTCAATGCCATGGGATGAGTTAATCTCCTCAAGTACATAGGGGTTTAAATTGGAGATTTAGTTGGACCAATGGCTCAATAATCTGTGCCTGTTTTTATAACTTTAGTTACTTTACTCTTGAAACAAATACTTGACAAGACTACTAAACTTTTACTTTACATTCCACTAACCGGCACTGAAGCAATCAGGTAGAAGACGAGAATTACAAATATTCCGGAGGGTGGGAATTCGATATTTGGGCTTTTGAGGGACAAAGGTGAGCAGCTTAGCTGTTTTTGCTTGCAGTTAGAAAGGCATACATATGAATGATGCTAATTTTAAAGGCCATCCAAAAGATGGATTAAACTGGGAGGCAAAATAAATTTTAAGAGTGCTTTTAATGGTGAAACAAGCACTAAATGAGAAAGAGATGAAAGAAAAAAAGGAATCAAAGCTAGTCCTTCTCAAAACTGTTTTCAGGCCAAGAGTAAGTTTTCATGGTGTGAAACTGTGGTGCTTTTGATTTCCTGGCACAAGACTGACTGAGGCCTGATATCCTGGGCCTCCTCCTCCTGGAGCCTGCCTGCTCATATTAAAGCTGAGCTTTTGCTGGGCTGGAAACTGCTTGTACATTGGCCATTTAACTTGCCAGCATTTTGCTCTCCTGTGTGGAAAATGTGGATCGTCAGCAACATAATGTCTTTCCATTAGCGATGGCGGCTCTCCAAAGCAGGGCTGTGGTTTAAACACAAATGGGTAGTGTGGGCCAAAATGAATGCAATTTTGAGTCTACTATCTTTAAAAGGTGGATCTGGAGGCAATTTAGTGAGTGTAAATTACAATTGACTTTGGAAGAAATAACTCATACACTTGAACCTCCTCAGATGTGTAGCCAATAGGGGGTAGCCGCGCTAACATGAAATTTTACACATCCATCAGCTAAAGAAGAGATCCAAATGTAAAAATCTAGCTATCATATGGATTCGTAACACCCCCTGGAGGACTTGCAGCCCACAAATCAATGAATGGTTTATGCTGGGCCAAAAATATACTTGCACCATGTTTCTCATTTTTTCTTAACCATTTTAGAATGAGCCTGAAAATCACTGCTGCAGAAGGTACTCATCTGCAGTGAGGGGCACTACTTAAGGCAGCCAGAGGGATGGTTTTTGGCCACCACCTTAGCCCTTGCAGTGAATGGCTTTTTTACCTTTAAAACTTAAGCCAAGAAGACATTTTTCACCAAGCAAGTGTTTTGATAGTACTTTAAAAGGTTTCAAATCTTGCTACTTACTGTGACCAATTCTGTACACTATTGGGCTCCTCCTCAGTAGCAGATTTAACAGTCAATTCTTGGCTACTGTCTCACCTATTTTTGTATGTGCATGTGTGAGACTTGCTCTTTATTTTTTGCCTGATGTCAACAGCTAGAAGTGCTTCTGCATTCACAGGCTCAAGTTCTCTTTGGGTGGTTCTCTGCTCAAGCCTGTACAAGAGACACATAGTTAATGTCAGCATCTGGGTAAGAAGGAAATTTTTATGTATGGTTAAAAATTGTAAAGTGTTAACAACTAAATTATAAACAGCAAAAACTGTTTACTCATTAACTATGTAAATCAAATGCATACCCTCTATTTGAACAGTGAGGCTATCAGTGACAAATACTTCTATATTCTTTGGAAAAGAAATCTGATATTTGAGCTTCTTGAATGTTGTCTTTTATCATTTAGCATATTTCAACACCAGTAGTTTCAATCATACTGTCTACATTCTAAATATTCAGTTGAAATATTTTTAAAAGGTGAGCTTCGTAGAAACTCCCTAAAAACTATTTTAAGAAGGTAGATGTGGCACAAAATGTTTTTCATTTGCAGAACTTTGTGAATAGAATTCTGAGTTTGTACTTCATTGATATATTTATAAAAGAAACCTTTTATATGTGCATATACATAGAAGGTTTCCTTCATTCTTTTTTTCCTTCTCTTTCTCCCCTGCTTCTTCTCCTCTTCTTTTGTTACTCAACATTCAAGTTAGGAATGTATCCAGCTGATCATAATGGAGGTCTGAATACCATAATGATCTGCACAGCTGGAGATTTTCTTTTCTGTCACGTAAATGAATTCCTGACACTGGCTTTTTAAGGTTACTGCAGTACCTGCATAATCACTGATGACCCAATCTATTTGGGGGATTTTACTTTGCTGTTTTTAGAGAGTGTGAGTGTCTCTGCGTCAGTAGGGAATGGCTGCAGAAAATTTTCAGGCAAAAATATAAAGGCCAAGGAAAGAAAATGTTTTCAACTGAGCCAGCTAAGTTTTCTTTTTTAACTTAGTTAATTTTACAAACTTGGTGTGGATCTTAGGCAATCCTCTTGCTTCAGCCTCTGTACTGCCAGGATTATAGAAATGAATCCCCAGGTTGAGTTAGCATGTCAAAAGTGTTTCTTCAGAAGCCCCACTTGGGAGATCTCATTTGATTTGACTAATAACAAGTACATTTTCTGACCTTTTGCAAAGAAGGTTGGGAAAAATAGATTTTTAGTCAGACACACAAATGCCCCAAAATACTCTCAGAATTCTGTTAGTGATTCAAATGAAAACTAAAACTAAAATAGGCAAATAGTGTAATCGACTACATCTGTGGCTGGCAAAGCCCAACAGACAGACCAATGCTAAGTTCCTGTGGCAATATACTACTCAAACATGGATGCCTTTTAAAGTCTCTTGAACTTTATATTTCTCCTCTTATCAGTAAAGAAATGGATATGAAGAAAACAAATAACCCAATTAAAAAGTGGGGTATAGAGAATTTCATCATAGAATTCTCAAAAGACGAAACTCAAATGAGTAAGAAACACTTAATGTTTAACATCCTTAGCCATCAGAGAAATGCAAATCAAGACTACTTTGAAATTTCATTTTGCAGCCACCAGAATGGAGAAGATCAATTAAAGAAGTGTCAGTTCATGCTGGTGAGGATGTGGAGCAAGGGGAACTCTTACTCATTGCTGGTGGGAGGGCAAACTTGTACAGCCGCTATTGAAATCACTATGTTGTTTCTTCAGGAAGATGGAAATTGATCCACCTCAAAATCCTGTTATACCACTCTAGGATATTATAAAGGACACTTCATCTGGTGGGTTGAGATGTTTACTCAACCATGTTCATTGCTGTTTGATTCATAATAGTCAGAAATTGGAAACAATCTAAATGTCCCTCAACAAATGACTAGATAAAGAAAGTGTGGTACATTTACACAGTTGAATGTTATTTAATTATTTAAAAATTTAAATTTTCTTGTAAATGAATGGAACTAGAACATAATCATCCTGAGTTAGGTATCTAAGATCTGAAAGACATTTATATGTATGTGTTAATTTATATGTGGATATTAGCTGTTTAGTCAATGTTAACCTGTCTGCAACTCATATAACTAAATATAGAGAGAGTAAGGGATTAGGGAAAACAGATAGATCCCCCTAGGAAAGGAAAATAAAATAGATAGTTATGGATGGGTGAAAGTTAGGACCTGGAACGAGAGTGTCAAATGGAGCTGGGAAGAGGGGAAGGGAACAAGGGACAGAATATGAGGAGAGATAACTACAATTAAGGATTATTTTAGGGACAGTATGGAGACGTAATGAAAGCAATCTAAAAGAAATTACCAAATAATGAGAAGGCACAGTGTAAAGTATCCATTTCTTGTTACCAAATGAAACTTTCTCTAATTGAGTTGTTGGCCAAAGGGAATCCTGAACTGGAATCCTGAACAACCCAGGCTGCTGCAAAGACTATAGACTGCTTTTCACAAACTGGCAGCTAGGCCTCATTGCTGAAGACAACTCATTGAACACGGAAAAGTCAAGTTGTTGCCTACGTAGAGCCTTAACCCCTTCTTTCTGATATTTTTGGTACAGAAACATACTCTGTATGCCATAAAAATGAGAACCATAAACATCAACCCAGACATAAACCCTGTATCAACATAATTAAACAATATCTGATTTGACTCCACAGAATGGAACCCATATCTGACACTATTTAGGTGACTAATAACCTGAGATTGATTTGCCCAGGAACCTAGGGTAAAACCAAACACTACTGTTTAAAAAAAGGGAAAAAAAAGTAATAAAATGACCCCTAAAGACATTCTGCTATAGTTATAGATCAATGCCTTGCTCAGCCATCATCAGACAAGCTTCCTCCTGCAGCAGATGGGAACAAATACAGAGACCCACAGATTGACATTATGTGGAAAAATTTGAGACCTTGGAAAACTCAGCCCTAAATGAGATATCTTCATCAAAATCCTTATCCCACGTTTCAGTGGAACAGGAGGGAAAAAAAAGTGTAAGAGTCAGAGAGAAAGGATATGGAGGAACCCAAGCCCTCTAAATCAACAAGGTCGATGCACACATGAACTGGTGGAGACTGGGGCCATATGCACAAGGTCTATATGTGTCTGCACCAGATCCTTTTCATATATATTGTGGCTTCCAGTTTAGTATGCTTATGAGATTTTTGAGTGTTGGAAAGGGTGGGTCTCTGATTCTTGAACCTTCTTAGACTCTTTTTCTCCTGTTTTTTTTTTTTGTTTTGTCCAACTCCAATAGGTTAGTTTTTGTTTTTATTTTATTTATTTTATTTTATTTTATTTTATTTTATCTTATTTTATTTTATTATTACTCCTTAGAAGCCTGTTTCTATTTTAATGAGAGATAGAAAGGCAGTGGATGCAGACAGGAGGGAATGTGGAGAGAAACTGGGAGGGAAAACCATAATCTGGACATGTTATATAAGAAAAGTATTTTTCCTTTCCTTTTTTTTCTTTTCTTCGTTTGTTTGTTTGTTTTTCAAGACAAGATTTCTTTGTGTAGTTTTGGATGTCTGGAAATTAACTCTATAGACCAGGATAGTCTCAGTATCAGAGATCTATCTTTGTCTGATTCTCAAGTGCTGGGATTAAATGAAAAAGAAAAGAAAAAAGAACACATTAGAAAACATAATCACCATATATAATATTCTTACTAGATGTGCATTGCTTCTTATTTTTGTAATGCTTTCTGTAAAGAAAAAGAAGGTGCCCTAATTTTTCCTCTAGCCATAATCACACTTAAAATATAGATCCACCAGTTGAAAAAAGTGTCCGCTTCTTAACTTGCAATTCATAATGTTCATGTAAAATTTTAGAACTGTTGTCATATTTAAGAAAACTTCTACTACATTTTCTTAATGCAAGAAATTTCTGTCATTAGAAAATAAACAAAAAAAATTAAATGAGATAAACCAAAAACTATTACATTGACATTGGAAAAAACTAAAACAGGAGGAAAAGAGTCCAAGAGAAGGCTCAAGAATCAGAGACTCACTCTTTCCTAAGCTCAAGAATCCCATAAAGACACTAAGATTTTAGGGAAGATTACATTTTCTTATCCTTTCTCTAATGAACCGAAACAGTCTTTAACCCTGCGACTGTTATTACAATTACATAATATATACCATTTCAGCTTATCTTTGAGTATTTTTTGCTTTATTAATTCATAAATTTTCACTAGCAAGACTATGTGAGGCTGGGAGAAGTCAGAGTCAGAGGAAGGTAGGGAGTTGGGTTTTGGGTGAGTACGTTGTATCAGTAGATACAATGGATTGGATTGGAGCCTTTAAATATTTGTGTGTGGTTGAGGGTGCCTTTAAGTTAGAAATGGAAGATTTCCTAATGAAAAATTAGCACATTAAAAAGTAAAAATGAATTATGTTAAAATTGTCATGAGGTTGCCTATGAATGTAGCTCAGCTGGTAAAGTATTTGGCTAGCATATGTGGAACCTGGAGTTTGACTCCCCAGCACTATACAAACTGGGGATAGTGTTACTCACCTGTAACACTAGCACTGAGAAAGTGAAAGCATGAAACTCAAGTCACTCAAAGTTACTCTCAATAGCATGAAGATTTCAAGGCTACTCTGGGCTACCTGAGGCCCTGTCTCAAAAAATCAAACGTCAGAGGGTTTGGGTATACTGACCATCTAGTTTTAGTGGTTTGCTGGTTTGTGAAACCTTCATTACTCAACTAGAAGCAAAAGTAATTGTGAGCTACAGAAACATATATCACTAAACATAATATAAAAATACTGCTAACTTAACTGTCTCTTAGTGTGAACTAACGCATGCCTAAAATGCGCTCAATGCCAGCCACACAAGCCAACTGATGAGAGGAGAGTCAGTAGAGAAAATGAGAGCAATGTGACTGATTTCAGTTACAACAAGTTATCACTTTGGCAGCACTTATACAAAAAATGAAGCAATGTAGAGAATATCAGCATAGCCACTATGCAAGAATGACACAAAAATTTGTGAAGTGTTCCACATTTAAAATAAACAACAAAGTGTATAAGTTTGTAAACTTTACAAAAGCATTTGGGAACAGGTACATAAAAGAGTGTGGGCTGCAGAGATGTCTATTTGTTAGCTTCATAGTAAATCCAGTCTCTGATTGGCCTTTTCAAAATTATGATTCCCTGGATCTCCTGAATCTTCCTTCCATGCTTATGCATCTCCATATTATTTAGTGTATTATAATATCATCTGTTTAATTGTTTACCATTTGCTGTCTTCTTTACCCTCTCTCAGATGAAGAGGCGTGATGGCTCAGCCATTAAAGGTGAAACTTACATCCAAAAGACAGTGTTGATGGACTCTTTTTTCAAATTAAGATATCTCGAGTGTGAAAGTTCTACACACACACACACACACACATACACACACACACACACACACACACACACACCATGTTTATATAATCAATAATTCAGTAGTTTCACATTTAAACAATTCGTAAATTGAGTTTTGCTTCTTATGTAGATATAAAAATGTTCATTTATATATTACATTTTTGGCTTTTAGAAAGAAAGATAGAAATATTACAAAACGTGATGATAATGAGGGTATGAGTGGGAAAATAGTTACAGTAGAGGCAAAAAATCTACCACCATCAAATGGTGAACAGATGATGTTCTTTTAAGCCATCTAAAAGATGCAGTAGATAAAGGAAGCTATATTTCTGCCTTTTCAGGTTAGTTTCAAAGAGGATTATGGGATGGAAAACATATATAACGGTCTGTGGAAAGCTAGCCTGGGTGGCAAGAAGAAACATAGCAGTAAAATATTTGAGTACATGTGAAAATTCTACTTGGCCCTTTAGCCGTTGAAGGAGAGTGAAAAGTGATGGCCATATATGTGGATATGGGTCCAGAGCTACTGTCTTTGATCAAGTATGTAGCATATAGGAATTTTCTGTAGAGGCAGAACGTACTTTTGTTATTTCATGGGTTCAGAATCCAATTGTTTTGACTGCAGCTCTCAATTACACGACATACCATTACTGGTAGTATCATTACTAGTAGCAAATTTTTCAAAATATGCACATCACATTTTCTCTTATAGATTATTGATAGCTTCCTTGCACCTTCACTTGCTAGTAGTGGAACTCTGTGGTGATTACATGATCCTACTGCCCATTACCACAGAGATCCTAAAGTAAGGATATATCATTTTGGTTATGGGAAACTAATCACCTAGAAAGAACTGGTTTCCAGTCAGGTGATTATCAGTATTTTAGAACTATCCTAGATCATTTGTCATTGAACATCTGGTTATAGAGGAGATAACAGAACCAATAGAAGGTATATAAGCAGTTCAGCCATAGACAGAGGTGACCAGGTTTGGATTAGAAAAAGATGAGCAACCAACGAAGGCATCCATCACCTCTGAAGAGAGGCAACTCCAAATCAGCAGAGCCGACTGTCAATTCACTAGCTACTGTGAGATCACCTGACTGAACTGAAAACTGTATGCCACAGAGCACTGAATGGCAGCTCTCATGTTCAACATAGAATCATCTTCCTGCTAGCGTGATGGCCTGTGTCTTTCTAGCTGTCCCAGTGAGGCTTTCCTTGTATCTCTTGAGGCAAACTGGGCCATACTCCTTATGATTCTGATCACTTCTGTACCCACCCTAGAAAGTGTGACTTTGTATGATTGATTTAAAGTAAAGGAAATAAAAGTAAAATTTCTTCAGACCTCTTAAAAACATTTCTGATAAATGTGTTCTTTGATTTTAGGGCAAACATATTTTTTTCCAAATTAATAGTTCAGATACTTTTATCCTAGCTTGCCCACTGAACATCTATCTGATAAGCTTGTCGAGGCATTCTGTAAAGTCTAACCAAAGTCTGTTACCTCACGCTGATGCTGATATCTCTTTGGAATGAGACTCCTAGTATCAATCATACAATTTGATTCCATGCAATATAGAATTATTAAGTAAAAACATTGAAAGGAACTTGAATTTTTTTCTTTAAATGTGCACATTGTCATAGAGGCATAGTACCAATCCAAACTAGAACCCAGGGTCAACTATTATGATTTTAATAATTTATATTCTTGTAGCTGACATGCAATGGTAACTTAAGAAAAAAACAAAAGAAAGTTGACTAAACTGCATTTAGTGTGCATGCAGACCTGCATAAAGAGTTTGTAGAAAGATTCTGAGCATGTATTTTGTAAATTGGAGCTATCATTGTGGTGGCCATGCGCCTATAGGCATTGTAGATTTTTCAAAATCAGTTTGATCCTTCTTCAAAGGTTCTAATAAGAAGACTCAAGAAATGTACTTTCCTAGACATTGGCCCTATGATCTATTCCAAGACTATTTCTCCTTAGACATGATAATAGTTCCAAGGGCTAGGAGAAGACAGGATATATGTCACTACAAAGTCAAAGGGGGTTAAAGTAAAGAAAATTACAATTCCACAGAAACCTATCTTCACTCTGCCTTTACTCTGCCTTCAATCTCTATGTGGGAGAATTAATTTCTTTTTTGCCTTTCAATTATTCAGCCTTAAAAGATGTTCTAAATAAATATTGCCTTTTTCCTTGATGCCAACAAACAAATATTCTGTTAATTATTCATGAACTATCCTCATACCTCTCATGTTCTTTCTAGGGCCCCTTTTAAAAGTTTTTACAAGGTACACTGTCTGCTACATGGAAACAGTTTGGGTAGAGTAGATCAAATTGGGCTGGCGCCTCAGCTCATAGGGATTCCATAATGTACTTATCTTGTTCCCAAGCTTTAAGAACTTGCCATTTCCCTCTGTTTTTCTCAGATATGTAATGGTTACTTTTTCCCTAACCCCTAAGTATTCTTTCTTTAAAATAAATATTTTTATTATTACTTGAAAATTTCAGAAAATGTGCCTCTGGAGTTGGGCCATCCACCGGCACATAGCCCACTTACAATGAGCCATACTCTTAAAGAGAATTGACTGTCTCAAGTATAATTGGGTCATTTGAGCTAAAGCAAAAGTTCTTTCCTAAGGTGTTTCAAGCTAGACGTGAGAGAAGAAAGCTTTTTCCTTTTGTTCCATAGACCTTTGAGTATATAAGTCATGCAGTAACTCCAGGGTGCTTCCCAACATGCCTGAAGTAGCCTGGAGGAGCACTAGGTTGAGCAGAAGGGAAAGTGATGCTGACAAAGATGGAGAAGAAAATGAGAGTTGGAATTCTTGTGATCTGTGTTAGCTTAGACTTCTCTTTCTTGGCAATGTCAGCTGATTCATTTGGTTCTCCTGTTAGAGCTTGAATGTGAGGTGTTCTCAATTGTCACGTGTGTTTGAGAACTTTGTTACTAGCTTGTGACACTGTTCCATAGGTTGTAGAACCCCTAGAAAGTGGGACAAGGGAATCACTGAGGGAAACACCTAGAGAGTTATAGCACAGGCCTAGTTTGACCAGAGTAGCCTTCTCTTTGTCT
>NW_021604677.1:1859359-1884097 GCF_004785775.1 Grammomys surdaster
TCCTTCCTTCCCTCTCTCTCTCTCTCTCTCCCTTTCTTTCTTTCTTTCTTTCTTTCTTTCTTTCTTTCTTTCTTTCTTTCTTTCTTTCTCTGCTTCCTCATCTACTGAGTTTTAACAAGTCTCTCCACCCTTGCCCTGCTCTCCAACCCCAGCCTCAGCAAGATCCCACTGCTAAGATGCCACTGAAAGAGTTCTTTTGGTACAGTCCATCTTTGTGGGAGAAGAATGGACTTTCAACCAAGAGTCAAAATAAA
Organism: Grammomys surdaster; assembly: GCF_004785775.1. NCBI lineage: Eukaryota > Metazoa > Chordata > Mammalia > Rodentia > Muridae > Grammomys > Grammomys surdaster. The sequence goes on from NW_021604677.1 coordinate 1,859,614, forward strand.
TTCCTCCTCCCTCAAGTTGTTTCTTTCAGATAGTTTGTCAGGACCAGGAAAGTAATTAATGTCCCTTTCTTCCCTCCTTTCTCTTTCTCTTTCCTGTCTTCTGCTTTGCCCCCCCCACGCTAGTCTTTTTCAAAAAAAAAAAAAAACAATCATAAAAAACACATCTGCTACTTGATTCTTTCTGTATGAGAAATCTATAGTAGTCAGACTTTTAGGTACAGAAAATACATGGTGGTTGCCAAGTTCAGGGAAGAAAGGAAGGGGACTCTTATTTGATGATACAGTTAGGACTGGTTGTTCCCCCTACCCAGATATATACTTCGCATATTCCAACCTGTCATTAAATTAGATATGTAGCCAAAAAGACATTGAATTTTCAATTCCCCTGCCTTTACCACACAAGTGCTGGTAATATAAGCACAAACCACTAAGTTTAGCTTTTATGAAGAGCTGGGACTTAACCCAGGACGTTGTGCATGCCATTCAAGTACTCTACAATGAGCTGCATACACCCTTAACCCCAGATTAAGTTTTGCTAGACTAAACAGTATAATAATGTAATGCAGATAACAGCTATTGTATTATATAGCAAAAGTGGTTCAGAAGGAAAATTTTATGTTATATTTACCAAATTATAAACTGACTTAATAGCTAGACAGGGTGGTATATGTCCTTAATACCACCACCCAGGAAGCAGAGGCAAGAGGATCTCTGTGAGTTCAAGGCCAGCCTTGTCTTGTCTACAAAGTGAGTTCCATGACAGCCAGGACTACGTAGAGAGATCAAAACCAAACAATCCCCTCCCCCACAAAAAACCCAAACTGTTAGCATCAGGTGCATCCTGTAAAGCCTGCTCTCTATACCAAGCTTCCGTTGTTATGGCTATAAGACACGTCATCTCTAGGCGACAGCACTGCTTCTGCCTCTGTTACCATGGCACCCATCACACATCCCTTTTGTGCATGAACCACACGCATCACGGTCTGAATAAAAGATGTGTACCCCACTCATATTGTCTTTTTCCTTCTCTTCTTCCCTCTCACCCCTCTCAGATGTTGCTTCTGCAAATAAAACCTCCCACATGAGACCTGTTGCTGGCGTGATCTGTCCAGGACTATGCTGCATATTCTATCATCAAACAAAACAAAAACCTGAATTAATTGTAGAGTTCATTTTTAAAAATAGAAATGTGGTAATAAGTTCTATGTGAGAACTTAGGCCTTAGTTCCCCCTTAATCCTTGATCTCTATTTGTTGCCTTCTGAAGGAGAAGCCAGTATCTGGATCTAGGATTTTCTACTAGGGAACCAAGAGAATGTAGAGGCAAACAAAAAATGTCCAAGAAGAGAAGGGTAGACTTGTTTCAAAAGGAGATTCTGAAAACAGAAGAAAAAGAAACAAGAGAAAGTTGAGGCCACCAGGAACTTACAGTGTGCCTGTGCTCTGAGGCAGATGAACTCAGTGGCTGGAACGTTCATGGGAAGGGTAACAATCGAGTCTTGCTTTGACAATAGAGTCTCATCAGAACCTGTCTCTTTGTGAAAACCTGGAGGCTAGTGTCTATCTTCATTTTCCACTGTACAATGTGCAACTATGAAAGACACTCTGTAATGAGGACTGTGTATGTGAGGTGCAAAGAGTTTTTAAAAGATTAAATAGAGTCTAAAATTGTGTCTTCTTTGTAAAATTTTAAAATTAGACCTCAGATTTTAAATAAGTTATGGAATAGTTAAAATACAAACTATAAAACAATAATAGGATCATGGTATATCCTTCAGATGCAGTATAGGCTAACTCTTACTAATATGAGAAGCCCACTTAAAATCCATCCCAGGCTCATCTTTCTTTTTCCTTCACCAAAGTACACTTCACTTGCTGTGGTGGTTTGAATGAGAAAGGCCCACATAAACATTTGTTTAAATGTTTGGTTTCCAGTGGATGGGCTGTTTTATGAAGGATAGGAGGTATGACCTTGCTGGAGGAAGTGTGCTTCTATGGTAAGCTTTGAGATTTCAGATGCCCATGCCAGGGGTCCAGTCTCAGTCTCTCTCTCTTCCTCTCTCTTCCTCTCTTTCTTCCTCTCTCTGCCTCCCCTCTCTCTCTGTCTCTTTCTGTCTCTCTCTGTCTCTCTTCCCATCTCCATCTCTGTCTCTGTCTCTGTCTATGATATGCATATCCTGCTTGTGGATAACATGTAAGGATTCAACTTCTGGTTCGGTGTCATGTCTGCCTGTTTTCTGCTATCCCTCCCTCCCCTCAGTGAAGGGTATGGACTCACACTCTGAAACTATAAACAAACTCCCAAAATAAATGCTTTCTTTTATAAGTTGCCTTGGTAATGAGATCTCTTCACAACAAAAGAACAATAACTAAGGCACTTGGCATTTAATTTTTTGTATTTATACTTTTGTCACACATGCTACAGATGTTTGCTTAAATAATAAGTATTTTCTTGTAATATTTTTGAAAAAACTTAAAATTTTTTATGCATTCAGTATTCTATGATTATAGCACTTGTGTGTTGTTATATGTAGTACCTTTGTGCCATTTAAACCCTTCTACAGCAAGTCATTGTATGACTATAATTAACTTATCTATTGACCCTTTGAAAAATAATAGACCGTTTATTACTAAAACTCAATTTCAGTGGGTATGTCAGTCCATATGGGAACCTACCCATTCATGAAACTGCTTGACAGCCCTGAGACAACCTTCCTGGGGAAAACATGTATGTTAGGTTCCTGATGGCAAAATGTGTGCATTCCAAAAAAGAAAATGATTCTCAGAAATTTATTTGCCTTCTGGATTTCTTTCTTTGGAGCTCTGTCCAAGTTCTCTTAACATCATTGCGATAACTTGATTCTTTTATCTTGAAGAAACAGTATTCAGGAGGGATTAATATTCTTGGCCTGGAGTGTCTATTAAAAACATTAAAACTTTCACTATATAGGTAGAAGCAGGACAACATTATTTAAAAGGTTTAGCCATTTCTCTTTCTACAAGTGGAAGAAAGATTTGAATACAGAGTGGATAGACTGGCCACTTATATCAAGACAAGTCTTTAAAGGAGACATTCAGTGTTTCAAACTTAATATAATATCTACAACCAAAGAGTCTAAGATCAGTGACTTCCAGAAGCAGCAAATAAAAACATACTGCCTAAGTAAGTAGAGTCACAGACCTATAAATACTACTTTCTGTTACGGTTTTATTTTTTAAAGAGGACTGAGGTTGTTACAAGGCCAGTTAACTTTGTTTCTACTTGTAGAAATGAGTAACATTATCTCATTCTGTTTTTCTCCCCACCTACTTCAGTTTTAGAAGGGTTATCATGTGGTGTTTTATAAGAAAAATGAGAGGCCAGGATATGTTTTACTAGAGCCAGGTACAGTGAGGTAGGAGGGGGTGCTTCTGCTGGTCCATGCTGAGGCATTCCTTCCCCCTGAGGTACAGGAGGAAGCTGTAGGATATATATATAGTATGAAATAAAGTTTATTTAGAGCATGCTAAGTGGAGTTGGGAAGGGAGTAGAGATGAGAGGAAGGAGGGAAGAGGAGAGGGAGAGAGGGAACACATGTGTGGAGAAAGGGGGAAGGGGGAAAGGGAGAAAGAGGTTAGGGAGAGAAGAGGAAGAGAGTAAGAGTGTAAAAGCAAGAGAGTAAGGAGGGGCCAAATAGCCCATTTTATAGTAAGGCAGGCATACCTGGCAGTTGCCAGGTAACTGTGGGGCAGAGCCTAGAAGGAATGCTAACATACCATCTAATAGAAACTTAGCTATAGAAGTCATAAATGTAACATTTTTTGTAAGTTTGGCCACAATTAGGGCTTGTTTGAATAAACAATGAGTCATTTATTTCAATATTTAATAAATGAAAGCAAGTATGAAGCTGACGTGTAAGTCATTCTTCCAGTCACATTATGGGCTCTGGGATCCTATGAAGAAAATCACAAATAGGGGTCATAATAAGAACTAATTGTGACTGTGAGCAGAAAAACAGTGAAATCCAGTAAGATAGAAAATAAGAAGACAAACTTCGTCTTATGGCTATAGCATAGAGGACCATTGGTGATCACATGTGATCATCTGCTTTATAGACGTCTAGAAATAATCAGAGATTTACTATGGGGAAACAGCATCGAGGCTATGATGCGTTACAGTTTGAATAAGAGGCATGGATTCAACCTTGTTTGTATTCACAGAATGTTGAAGGACATATGCTGCTCAAGAATGGAGGGTGTATAACTGTTACCTTTTCTCCTTTCAGTAGTGCTAACAATAAAGGCTTACATTTCTTTCTATCTAGATGCACAGAAATTCATTGGTAAGAGATTAATTTTACAATGAGTGCTTTAGGCTGAAACTAGAAGGCAATTATTGAAGAAAAAAAGAGAAAAGATTTTTATGTGACAATTTCTGAGGACTTGACTAATAAATACACTTCGTATTCTATATACATTGGATATAATTTCCTATCTTTGGCGTTACTTGAATGCTAGTAGGAGAAAGGTCAAATTAATATACCTTTCAGCTACCTGAAGTTGAGGTTTCATAGGAATTTTTATGATATTTTAATTTAGGTATGTACTTTAAAATATTTTCAATTAGTTTTATCCTTTATACCTAATCATTAGTTGTACTGAGATGATTTATCTTATTTGTTTATTACATTGCCTCAACTTCTCAACCACCCTTGACTTGCGAAGATAAAGAATATGGAGCATTTGTGTCCATTAGGGCTCGCAGATACTTCGTTAGTTACTCAAAAATCATGTTGGATTTTAAGGTTCTAAATGTTAAAGTATTCATTTATTCTTGCTTATAACTTCATTTTTTTCTATTATAAAGATCCCTGAGAGCATACCTGAAGAGGGGAATTTGAATTATCATATTGTTCTTATTACTGGTTATCTGTTATTCATGTAGTACTAACTTAAAAAACAAACAAACAAACAAACAAACAAAAAGCAAAAAAGCAAAGAAAAAACAGAATAAAACAAAAAGCAATAGAGACAAGGTAAGATTTTAAAAACCAGAGGCTCATTTACAAGAACCAAACCTTCCAGTCTCCCCCTTCCCTCCCTCCCTCCCAGTTTCATCATTTATTTGTCTCTGCCTTGTTCCATTAGCTTGTTAACAGTATGGTTTCTATAGCAACACCTATTGGTTGTTGTGATAATGAAGGCCACAGTGAGATCTCCCGCCGAGAAATCCTTGCTGCTGACAAGATCAACTCATATTTTCTTTGTCTGTTGTTTTCTATTTCTTCTTGGAATGACCCTTTTAGCAGAATATAAGAGATTTCTATTAACTACCTGTGAAATAAACAGAAGCCAGGTATCCCTGACAGCATGTCGGATGTTAGTTTTATCCCAGTGATGGTGAGGTACTGCCTGAAGGAACAAGCCAATTTTCTTAGCCATAAATTCCACTACCCAGTACTGTTAATGTGAAATAAAATGAGGGTCATCCACTTCTTTCGATCTGAGTTAGGAGGTTTTATTTAGAGAAAAATTTCCATGTACTATGGGTTTAGGACTTAATCAAAATAGGAAAAGGAAATGTCTAGTGCTGTCTTTGTGATAATAATATTTTTGTAGTCAAAATAGAATAAGATATAAAATTAAAATGTAGAACATTAATTCTGATTATATAGAGTTAGACACTCACTGGGGCAATGACTCAATAAATCCCCTTCTTTTGTCTCTTTCTAGACATAATAGATACTGTCTCTATTTGATACCCCCCTTTTAAAATTACTCCATTAACTGCTCACCCATTTTCCTTTTTTTGAGATACTCATACTTACAAGGTTAAACTTGGAACAACTGAAAAATTTTGAGTTTTATTGATTGTGAAATTTATCAATTTTACATCATGAACTAAAATTAAAGAACTGCTGCTTAGAGTTTTGACTATGGTTAACCCAGGTTCTCGTGAGTTGATAAACTCTGGTTTTATTGTTATTTACTTCAATTTCTTTCAGAGTCTTCCTGATGTCATCACAGTCTCCTCTGTTGGCTCCCGTTTAATGATGTTTTCTAATAAGCACAGTGAACAAACTACTGTTAATCTGAACACCGAAGAACTTTATTCAATTTCCCAGTTCCAAAAATTAAGTAATTTCCTAAGTGTTTTAAAAGCTTGTACATCTTTAAGTACTTTAAATGTTAAATATCATCCCAAGTCTTAATCTCTGGAAATAAAAAGTTATATTGGGTGACATTAAGCTTTTCAGTCTCAATGCCTAATGTTCAGTGTGTATGTGAATTAAGACAACAGTTGACAAAAAGACATGGACTACAATTTTTGTTTCTAGCTCTAATTTCATCACATAATTGCACAAATGTCATTTATTTGCATTTAAAGTCAGTTCTAATATCTACCACATAACCCCTAAACTCTCCTCTCTAAACACACACACACACACACACACACACACACACACACACACACACACACAGAGAGAGAGAGAGAGAGAGAGAGAAAGAGAGAGAGACAGAGAGACAGAGAAAGACAGAGACAGAGACAGAAAGAGACAAAAAGAGACAGAGACACAGAGACATACACACACACACACACACAGAGAGAGAGAGAGAGAGAGAGAGAGAGAGAGAGAGAGAGAGAGAGGAGAGAGATCATGATTGAATTGACTCTTGTCTCATTCATCTCTGTTCTTACGGCCTCTTACTCTCTCATGTGCTTCCATAGTAAGCCACATTCCATCTCATGATCCAGTTTAAAGTGGTTTGATCAAGCACTGACATCAATAAATATATCAAGCACTATGTTGCTTAAACTTTCAGGCATTAAAACTGTGAGCCACATAAACCACTTTCTTAAAGTACTCTTTTTTCTGATATTTTGTTTTAGTTACAGAATACTGGCTAATGTACCTTCTTCAAGGCTAATGTATCTTCTTTAATCACATTTTAAAGAATTGATTCAATGCCTCACAATGAAATATTTTCTTTTATAACCACTGATTTTCTTTAGCTTTTTATTTTTGTCCAATCAGTGTTTGACTTTCTGACTGTGCTTTCTTCACGAGCCAGGACAATGTGGGTGTGTGTCCATCTAGTGTAATCCTAATGTGTACACAGGAGCTATCCTTAAAAAATTGATAAGTGATAGCCACATATTTGAGGTGTTAATGTCATTTTGTCTTGAAAATATTTCCTAATAGTGCCACCTGAATTAAGGGTTCCAGTGAACTCTATAATTGAAGGTTCCTTCTGGATTCTACCATGACCATCATTTCTCTCTAATAGGATTCTGAACTTTCTTATCATTTGTCCCTTAGCAGATAAAGTTTCTGAAGAGAGGTACTAGCTTTGTTTACCTCTGCATCTTGGCAGGACAGCAAGCCAAGATGGTACTCAGTTGATGAGTGAATGCTCGAATTCTGCAGTATTAAGTTTAAATTCCCCAGATTCTCTATGAAGTGTTTCTCATTTGGGTAATCAAGGGCATTTTATTTCAGAAAATTCTTGGATAGCATTGTCTATTCCTGGTTTCTGGGCCCTAAATGCCTGGCATAACTCAACTCAAAGATGTGTCAATCCATGCTGCCAGCCACCTTTCCATTTGTCTTCTCTCTTACTAGGAATTCCAAAGAGTTCCTTCTTCAGAATGAACTTAGGCTCAAGAAAATATTAGGTCACAAACATCATTATTCATTATTTCTTGTGGAAACAGCATGATTTCTATTCTTTCTACACAACTGCTTAGTAACGAACAAATACCTATAAATCTTTAATTCACCTTGAGTATCACTAAATTTATTAGACAAGACCAACGTGGGCATTTAAAAACAGTTCAGGCATACTACCTTTTGGAAGATAGATTTTTAAATTACAGTCTGTCATTTCCATAATAAATAAATTTAGAACAAGACTGCTACATGTATGTATTTCAGGGGAGGTAGTTCAGTGATAGAGTGTTTACCCAGAATGCATAAGGTCCTGGGTTTGAGTTCTCAGCATTAGAAAAAAACATATAACATGAGAAAGTCAGGAAATACAACTTTTAAAAGAAGGGGGTAACAAAGAATGAGGTAGTTCCTGAAAGTAGTTTGAATGTAATTCTTGGAAAATATCATAATAGAGTACTTGAAAATAATTGAGCAGCATTTTCAGTGATAATTTCCACTGAAATGTTGAACATAAAATGAGGAATAACAAAATAAAAACAGGCAAGAATTACACATTTCACCGAGTGTTATGTTAAGCATCCTAGTGATGTGTGGCCAGACCTCTTTTCTCAGACTCCATCTTACCTATCAGAATTTCCTGAAGCCTATGGCTCTCTCTAATACCTCACTAATATGTATTAGCTTTCTCTTGGGTAAAGACAATTGTTTCTTTTATTTTAACACTGAATTTGACAGAATTATGAATTTAATAAGAGATTTTTTTTCTCAGTAATTGGCCTGCTGGACAAATATCCTTCCTGAATCTGATTTTATACAATCTTCTGTTCCTTGTTAGACTGTTGTGGGGCCCACTTAAATCCAACATAACAAAAACATCAGGTCAATGAAGATGACAAAAATGTATTGTAATCAAGTGGCTAGTGATCAGTTAGGGACTCAGAGCAGACTCAGGATCTGAACTGCCACTCTGAAGAAAAATTACATAGCAAATTTAAGGATGACATCACAAAGCAAGGAGAACTGGATAGGCTGTAGCATTGTTCAATTATGTTTTGACATAAGTGGTTAAGCAGGGAAGTTTTTACCAATCATGCCAGGAGTAGGTTCCTGGCCTGGGAATCTGAACTTAGATTGACCCAGACAGCAAGATGGAGAAGTTGTCCTTGAGATATCTGCTGACCTTGAAATTAGTTTCTTCTTATGATTAAATGGAGTCTGAAAACAAAATGGTAGTACTTAGAATAATTTTTTTGTTTATTCCCAACAAGACATCATATAAAAGTGTGATGATTAACTTAATAAGAGCAACATTAGTAAATTGATATTCATATCTAGCTTTGTGTGTGTGAATATTTTTCTTTTCTTCTAGTGAATTTTAATCCTTTTATTAATTTTGATATACAAGTTTATTATAAAAGATTTGATTTTCTCTTCTTCCTTGTCCTTTCCCTTCTCCCCATTGCTCCAGACCCACTCGCTCATATGAGGGCATCAGATCTCATTACGGATGGTTGTCAGCTACCACGTGGTTGCTGGGATTTGAACTCATGACCTCCAGAAGAGCAGTCAGTGCTCTTAACCACTGAGCCATTTCACCAGCCCTGAAATTTGAATTTCTTGATTCTAGCTCTAAGTTAAGACATGTAGTCCCTGTCCATCTCAGGCATCCAATTGGAAGTAAGTCTTAATATGTTCTTTAAATTCTTAAGAAGTCAGTTCTTATCATGCTAAAAACATTTTTTTTTCTGTGACAGTTCAGAATTGTACCTTTATAATAACTCAAGCATTAAGATGTGAGGAGATTGTCATGACCTATGTGATACTCATTTGAAATGTAAGAAGCCACCCAAAGTCTATCTTGTTGTTCAGGTTTCTCCTACTGGCCCCATCCATGTAACCTGATCTCCTCTATGTAACAAAGTACACCTTCCTTCTCTACCCTCACTTCCAAAAAACAACCTCTGGGAAGGAGTAAAGTAGGATACGAAAATAAGAGATGAAGTGAGGTTTTAGACAATTTAGAAACTACAAAGATATTTATTTTCACAGTTAAAATAAAATATCTTTTGTTCTCAGTAAAACAATCCTATTTCCAGAAAAGATTTAGTATGATGAAGTATCTGATTGAATCAAAAAGAAAAAGAAAGTTTTGAGACTTAGCTAATTAATGAAACAGTTAATTTCAGTGATGATGATCTCATGCTGTGCATTCCACAAAATCCAGACCTGCAGTATATTTTGGTTTAATTACATATTCAAATTCATTCAGATTTAACTAAGAAATCACTTACTACTGCATGAAAGCATGGGCTACCCTTTTAACATTTTCAAGTGAGGTTGTCAACTCTGTTTTACTTTATGTGAAATGTATGAGCTCAAATGATTTGGATTGTAAATCATCTATATTCCTGTAATTGATTGTAGCCAAGTAAAATGGAACTTACTGTGAGCAGTCATCTGAGCTCAATAGAATTTGGAGATAGTCTATGAAATGGAAATGTTAGGGTGGAGAGGCTAGGACAGATATAGAGAAACACTAAACATAAAAGAAAAATGATTTATCAAATGCATATACTAGAGTTTTGTTGTGACATTGAAAGAGACTATGGTGTCTATGAAAAATAGATTTTAAAGGGATGGGAGTTGGTTGCTTGAAATATACTTTGTATTTTTATTCATAATAATAATGACAATAATAAAAACTCAGAGCATTATCTTACCTGGTAAGTTTTAAGGAGATTTGAATTCCATATTATATAAATTAGAATATTATGAAACAAAGCAGAAATGACAGTACTGGATGCTTATTTAGTATTTTATTACATAAAAAATGCAAATTAAAAACAGACTTTGATTGCAGTTGTGGTGAGTAATGTGTGCTTATAATTATGTGTGCTAGGATAATGCCAATATGGAATTTACTCATTTGATTTTCTTTATTGTGATAAATATATAATTTATATATTAAAAAATAAGTGATGAAATAAGCAGTGACATTTCTAATGTTAAACTACTGAATGATTGTTTTTCAATTGGTTTTTGTTGGGCTTCTGTTGAACTTGATTCCTGAAAGGTGCACTGAGCTTGATTTCAGTGATTTTGCTGTTTATCGGATAGTTGCAGGACATGTACATTTTACTACTGTAACACCATCTGGACATTGTTCAAAATCCTCCTTCCTTGTGAATTGTAGTCAACTAATGTCTCTGCTTGTATAAACATTGTAAATTATCTCCACTCAATAGGGATTGCTATCACTTTGTATTTTATGTTATTTCAACCGTTTAAGACACAGCAAAGGGATGGGAATGCTCAAATAGACTACACATTTTTTGTTATAATTTATAATTTATTTAAAGCATTTCACATTGAGATTTTTTACATACTTAGAGTTGTGCTTAGTGTTAATTCTGATTGTTTATACTCCCAAAAGTTGGAGAGTATAAATATATCTTTTAAAAAATATCAAGTGGGCACGGTGGTACACACTTATAATCTCCATAATTCTTTTGTGGCAGTAGGATTGAGAATTTGATGCCAACTTAGCCTATACAGTAAAACATTGTCTTTAAAAGCTCAATTAATTAAATTAACTAAGTAAATAGTAAAATATAGTAATGTAAGTCAGACAGAAAAAAAACTTTAGTTCATCATATATTTCAACAGGATTAGCAAGAATTAATTTCTATTTTTCTCTTTAGCAGGTAAAGGTGTGGAAGTGATGTTAACTTTTCACTCAAGGACTTTCATTTTCACCATCTCTGCTCTTTCTAATTAGGCAAGCAGCCCTGGAATATTACGAATGATAATAATTACCTCAAGGCAATTCTCTGTGGTTGCAAGGACAAACATGGCTGCCCCAAGAGATGAGGATGGAGGTTGCCCTCCTGGCTCTAACTTGAAAAATTTGAAGGAAGGCCCTACTCCAATTCTTTAGGGCCTAGTAGCTGCTCCTTGATTTTTTATGTTCTCACAGGTCAACCTTTACTTTTTCCATCTACAATTTTGATCTCATAAATATAGGGGATGGCATGCAGGCATTTTTGTGTTCATAATTAATGTAACTCTGGAAGAACACTAGCATCCCATCCACCTCTTTCATCTTCTGTGTACAAGTAATCCAAAAGCTTACTAGACTCATCTCAGAAAGGAAGCTGAATAGTTAGGCAATAGTGTAAAATTTAAGCAGGAATTTTTTTTTTAAAGGAATATAAAACTATTTATTGACCACTGTTCACCATTATTTACAGTAAAGTAAATATACAGTTGGATGACATTCTGATACTACAGAGTTACTTTTCTGGCTCATTGAACCAGAAGGCAAATACTGAAAAGATTGATCCTACCAGTAAGGAATGAGTCAGGGTAAAGAAAAAGCATGCAAGTCATTAATTGGTATTAGCAACTTTTGTTCACTCACTTAGTCAGCAGGTCTTAAATTGCCAACATTAGCTCCAACCATGATTCTATTTCCACATCAAACAGATTCCATGAATAATAACCTTTTAGTACAGATTTTAACTTTCTACAAAGGAATGGTTCACCAGAGGAACCTTTAGGCTGACTAGCTGAGCTGGACCTGCCTCTAGAGCGCTGGGACTAAAGGCATGTACCACCACACTAGGCCCAAGTCTTTTTATTAAGTCACACTACTACTTTGTTTAATTCCATTTTCTGAAGGTGGAGTTGGTATGGACAACATTCAGTAAATAAACTACTGTATTTACGTGATAATACATCAATTCTGATGTGGTTGCTTTTAAACTATCCAATAAATTACAGAATCTGTTTAATCTGAAAGGTTTCGGTTCCAGAAAAATGTTCACAATGAGGGAATCTCATCCACTTGTGTTTTCATCTTCAGTTCTTTAAGTATTAAAAACAAGACAAAACAAACAAGTCATTGTGTTTTATGCATACACCACATACAAACAAAGAAACTCAGGATGGTCCTTCTGTGTCCCAGTTAAAAATAAATTCAGACTGAGTAGCAACTGTAAAATCTCCCCAGCGGTTAAGAAAAGCCGTTCTTCAAAGCTGAGGAAATACAACATGGTATCAAATATTCTATTGTTAAAGGAAGCAACTACAGAAAGCTCTTACTTGCTCAAAGCAATCAGTGCCTTTTGATGCAGAACAAAAACCAAAACTATCCCAACTACCGTCAATACTTTCAAAACCAGCATATCAAACTTGATTTTCATTAGAATGCTATTTTTTCCACACTAGTTATTTCAAAACCCAAGATCCAGACTTTATATATATATGTATAAATATATATATAAATGCAAACAATTATTGTGCTTCATCTTCAGGACAAGAATGCCAAGTCAGCCTTTCCTCATAGAAGGCAATGACAATCTGAGGACACTTCATATTTGCCTCCTTTGCCAGCACCAAGTCAGCCTCATCTGAGTCCTTCCATTTCATGAGAAACATTAATTCTCCACTGCTGTCTGTGGCACCAATTATTCGTTCAGGATCAAGACCTCTGGCAAAGCCCCTTGGTTTGTCAGCAGCGTCTCTCTTCTTCTTCGATGTGCTATCATCAGATTCACTGTCAGATAAAGATTTCCTTTTTGTACCATCTTTTTCTTTACCAGCTTTTTGAGAATTAAGAAATGCTTCAATTAATTCTGGACAATCTAAATTTTCTTCTGGTTCCCAAGTATTATCAGCATCTGTGAACCCCTTCCACTTGAGGAAGTACTCGACCTTCCCATTCACTACACGGCGGTCCAGCACTTTTTCTACCACAAATTCTTCAGGCTCTGCCTCTTCAACTTTTTTACTCTTTCCATTCTGTTTCTTTCCCATTTTTTGCAATGTAGTTTTATTGGAGGCCATTTTTAAAATTTAATCGGAGACTTGAAGAGTTCACCGCTCAAGATGCTCGGGGCCGCGGATCCTGCCAGGAATTTTTTTTAAAGTGCTTACTTTTCAAGTAATAATCTCAAAGTGGGAACTGCTAATGAGTTGGTAAGGGTTGGTACGTATCATTAGTATTCTGTAACACCCCAGTAAATCCCTAAGGGAAGAAAACTGAATTGATAAAAAGGATATAACGAAACTCTGAGATGTGGCTTCCCTATGAGTACTGGAGGATTTTTCCAGCCATGCTGTCTTCAAAATTGGATATTCCAAAGTCTTAGAAAACTATTCAACGTTATTGCCTTGGACATGGTATTACTTACATTTAATTTGGAAGGCAGAGATAGATGGATCTCTGTGAGTTGAAGGCCAACCTGGTCTACATAGTGAGTTCCAGGCCAACTAAGGCTACATTTTGAGACCTTTTCTAAAGAAAAAATGTAAGAAAAGTTGGGGACTGGGGATATCTCAGTGATAGGGCAATTGTCTAGCATAATTTGGTTCCATCCTTACCATTATTTTAAAAACAAGAGAAATAAAGAAAGGTGGAATGAGGGAAACTAATTTTGGTATTGTACTCATTGTATGTCATCTCCTATGCTAGATATGTATCCTTTCCAAAGAGAGCAATCCTGTTTGTGACATGTTGTCAGCTCTTCCTGGGAGGTAAAGAAATCATGGATTGTAATTGTAGGAGTGAAGATAAGATTTTAACTTTGTGTGACTTATACCAAAATCCCTTTATCAAAATGCTCATAAAATGTCAGAGTCTAAAATAACTTCAGGACCCTTTTCTATCTATAGACATTTGATTGTAATTAGGCAGAGTTATGGGAGCAGTTAGAGGTAAAAGTCAGAGGATTGGAGGTTGACAGAGGTGTGTGTGCTCCTTTTAGTTATTGGAAGTTCACTAAAGAAATAATAATTAATTACTTTATAACTTTACAAAAGCTTTTCCTTCCCTTTTCCTATCTAATCTTATTAGTCCATGACACTAGGGATAACTAGACAAGGATCTATCAAAACTAAGAGGACAAATATTAGTAAGGCTAGACTTAAAATGGATGATATTATGTCAAAATAGTATAAGGCTATGAGAATAGTGACTATGTCAAATCAAACTCTATAGGACAAATATTCAAGGTCATACCCTGGAAGACCATGTTTGAACATCAAGTACCCAGTGCCAAAACTGAGACTGATGATAGGGTCAGAGGTCAAGAATTTGAGATTAAATAGAGATGAGAGAGGAACAAAGGCTATTGGGTGAAGGCTGAAGGCTGGAGGTAAGGTTTGTCATGAGCTCTTCAAATCTAGATGGAAATATTCATGTTCTCCTCTGAAGATGGGTCCTATTATTTAGGTACATAGCACTTCCTTAAAGCTGAAGACAGTGTTAATGTTGGCATTTGAGCTTCAGCATGATGTGGTATTATGCAAACTATGCTTTTAAAATACAAAAATAAATATTGAGATTGACTTAGTTTTCTACACTGCATGTGATTGTGGAGTGTCAAGTTGGACTGATGCAAATAGTAGAACAATAAGTGAGCACTTTGCCACTGTTCATGGGAATGGTACTACTGACTGTTGGGACAGCATAGATGTGAAGGAATAAAATTCTCCTAATTTTCGCAAGCCCAGATGTGAATGAAAGCTGGCACCTCACTATTCTTAAAACCATATTTTTAAAGTTTCTATCATGATGCCTTACTATATGGCAAAATTGCAAAATATTTCAGTCAATTCAGGAAACTTTCCTCTTTCCCTATAGTATGACAACCCTCAGGATCAGGAGAACAAGAACGGTCAGGACAGGAATAGGGATGGACCCTGATATTGTAATGGTACCTATTGAGTCTAGTCTTTGCTACTTATGATTTAGCAGCTTCAGTCAGCATTTTCCAAGGGCATGGGCTTATTTACTGTCACAATGAGAGATCAGGGATCTCTCATCTGAGTGAAAAGAGTTGATATCTGTATGCTTGCTTTGCTCTTTTATTGTTTGCTTAAGACTTGGTCCCACATTTTACTCTTCCAGCATGGACATTGACAATAAATTATTAAACTCATGCAGATTATAATGAAGCAAATCCACATTCTTCTTTGTAAACTAAAGTCTTTCCTCTATATAAAACTTCTGGAGCTGTTTTTGGTGTTGTTTTTGTTGCTGCTTTTTTTTTTGCTTCCTATATTAAATAAATCATATTTGTGGGGTACTGAACAAAGATACAGTGAATTTCTCTGAACCATTCCTTCTAGTGCTGATAGGGTGGCATTGATTTCCTGTACTGAATAGACAGGTCTGCCAAGTATTTAAATTACTGGGCATGATTTTGACTTCTTCATTAGGAATTATAGCTAAGGCCAGGTCAGTCTGGCATGAAGAAAAGTCAATTGCTGCTAAGTGACCTCATCTCTGGCAGATACTCCTTTTGTAGAACATGTGTAATCTTGCATGTTTTAGCAACATTTGATGAATGCTGATATAATATTCTGGTAGTATTAATCTACTAAAGATTTTTTTTCACTATAATAATTATGTGAAGTTTTGGAACTGAGTGATTAAGAATAACTTCCTTCTAGCCAGGTGGTATTGGCACACCCCTTTAATCCCAGCACTTGGGAGGCAGAGGCAGGCAGATTTCTGAGTTCGAGGCCAGCCTGGTCTACAATGTGAGTTCCAGGACAGCCAGGGCTATACAGAGAAACCCTGTCTCGAAAAACAAAAAACAAACAAACAAACAAAAACAATGCCCCCCCAAAAGAAGAAGAACTTTCTTCTTATTCACATTATTTTGTCTTCTATTCCAATACAATGTATGAAGGTTGGACAGTATAAATTGTTTTAAAGTTTGAGATTGTAGATCATTTTAGTTTGTTATATAGTTATGTTATTCCAGAGATGATTCTAGCATATATATTATTGTAGCATCTACAGTATTTTTTTCATCAAAAAACAAGACTCGGGGTGCTATTGAATAGAACTATGTCAGACCCTCTGGGTTTCAAGTTTAATTATCATATTAAATCAATCACCTAAATTCCTTGACTTTTGGGTTTGTCCTCTGAAAAATGGGTACAGACTATCTGCTTTGTCAAAAATTAACCTTAGCTTTTTTCTGTGTAATAAATTAAATTATTTCTACATCTTCCTTTAAACACCTGATGTTAGGCACTTACAAATATGTCTAGTGGAAGTTGATAGTGCATATAACATCAAAAAAGTTCTTTCTCCAACCTCAGCTAAAGCTCTAGATCCAAAAGAACTGTTGTTATCAGAAGATTTTTTAAAAATCTTATCTCTGTTATTTATCACCTATCATTAATTTTCTTGAGTCTCACTCAAGTATGCATGTATATGTATGAGTGTGTTTGTATACATGTACACATGTATGCATGTGTGAAAACAAGAAAGAGAGACAGAGAAAGAATATATCTTTCTCAAAAAATGTACTTACCTTCTCATATTGAAATCACTGAGTCCAAGATGGAGAAAGTTCTATCTGATTTTCAGAGTAGAAGAAAGCCCTAGTCAGGCACTCTGAGGGAGAAATAGATTTAGATACTAAGGCCTTAAAATTTCCATGACCATTTGCTCCAGCATCTAGTAATGCTGACTCTAGTGTCAAGGATACATCATCTACATTGTCAGGAATATAAACAAGCTAAACATTTATAAAGTACACCATAGTAAGTTACTTCTTTTCTGGAATTTCTTGTAAATGTAATCATACATTTAAAGTCTTTTATGTCAGTCAGTCTTTGGGTCAGGTCAGCATAATAGCATTGTGTGAGTATGATTCATAAATGTTTTACAATGACATATATATATGTATATATACAGTATATACATATGTATATACATATGCATTTGGGTATACGTGTGTATACATATGCATTTGGGTATACATGTGTATATATATTATATGTATATAAAAACAAAGTTGTGTATATATACACACAAATTTGGGAATATATATGTGTATACATATACATGTATATATATACATGCATGTGTGTGTGACAAATTGTTTATCACATCTATAATTAGGTTACCTCACATGTTGGGATCTTAAAAATAGTGTTCTGAATATTTAAGAATTACCTCTGGGTGAATACATTTTCATATCTATTGGGAAAAAGAAGAGTAAAACATCTGGGTCACATGGTGACTACAAATTTGACATTGTAAGACACACCATATATTTCTAGAATTCATCAGGTTGTTTCTCATCACTACACTAGTGTTTAGAGTGGATCTGTATCTCACAGTTTTAAGGTTTTACATATTCTAATTGTTTCTTAAATTGGAGTACACTGATAGTATACAGCCACTTTGGAAATCAACTTGACAGTTTCTCAGAAAACTAGAAATAGATCTGCCTCAAGACCATGCAATATCACTCCTGAACATAAACCAAAAAGATGTTCTCTCATCCCACAAAAACACTTGCTCAACTATGTTCATAGCAGCTTTCTTTATTCATAATAGCCAGAAACTGGAAACAACAGACTAAAGAATGGATAAAGAAAATGTGGTACATCTACACAATGGACTACTATTCAGCTATTAAAAACAAAGACATGAATTTTTCAGGCAAAACATGAGAATATCATCTTGAGTATGGTAACCCAAAAGAACATACACATTATGTGCTTACTTATAAGTGGGTATTAGGCACAGGATACCCACACTAATGCCACAGAACCAAAGAAGCTAAACAAGAAGGAAGGCACAAGGTAGGATGCTTGAATCATACTTAGAAGAGTGAGTAAAATAGTCATAAAAAGGCAGATGGGGGGAGGAAACTGGGTGGAAGGGCAGATAGGCAGGGGAATGGGAAGGTTGGGATCAGGAGTGGGGAGAAGCAGGAGAGATGGTCAGATGTCCATGAGAAGAAATGGAAATCTGCAACTGACTAGTGTGAGGAGGTGGTGGACATATCCAGTACTTGACAGAGACCAGGAATAAGAGGGCTACCTAAGAATCAATGGGGGTGACCCTAACTTTGACTCACAGCATTGGGAATATGGAACATGAAGAAGCTACCTCTTGTAGAACATTAGTGGAGCTATAGGGACTCCAACCCACCCACAAGTCTTTCAACACAAAATTTATCCTGTCTATAAGAAATGCAGAGAGATGGGACAGAGACCAGTGAATGGCCAATAACCAATAACCAGCCCAACCTGAGTCCCATCCCATGGGAGAGTGTGGGAAAGAACACGCGTGGCAGCCCCAGAATCGCAAGGCATCCAGGGACCGCAGCGGAGTCTCAGAAGCTTTCCACGCCTGTGGGTCCCACAAACAGGAGAAAGGTCCAGAGTTCCAAAGGCTTTGGTGGCGGCAGGCCACAGAAGACATGTGGAGTCCATGAGTTTAAGTGGTATTTGGGTCTGGATGTGCGCCCCCCCCCCTCACCCAGGTAAAAGCCAGGGGGACCTGGCTTAAATAGGGGAGTGGGAGAGGGTCTGAAAAAAGGAATAACTTAATTAGCTACCCCCCCTCAGATAACTCATGAATACGGAAATCTCTGAGGCTGAAGCCTATTAGTTATGCCCTCTACCTGTAGCTTTAGATGGTGACAGCAAAACCTCTCTGAGAGGAGCTACTTTGAGCCAAATGTGTCTGCAAGGCGCAGGTTAATGGAGATGTAGGCTGCATGGAGGAGTCTGGAATCCGGGGACATGGGGAGATACGTGCCGTCCCTCACAGGCCATGATTCACCTGTTGGGTCTCCAGCTATCTCAAACCCAGGAAGACCAAATTATCCCTTCACGGCCCTACAGGCAAGGACTAGTTCCTGACATTATTAATGATATTTATTTTGCTTCCAGATAGGAATATAGTATGACTGTCCTCTAAGAGACTCAACCAAACAGCTGACTCAGATTGAGGCTGACACTCACAGCTACGTAGTGGATGGAGCTTGTGGACTCTTTGGAAGAGTAGGAGGAAGGATTGCTGTCCTGAAAGTGGATAGGAACTCCACAGGAATACTAATAGTAAACAAACCTGCACCCTTGGGTCTTTCAGAAACTGAACCACCAACTAAAGAACACACATAGGCTGGGCCTAGGTGTCCCTTACACATATGTAGCAGATGTGCAGCTTGGTCTTCATGTAGGTCCCAAACAACTAGAGAGGGGTCTATCCCAAAAGCTGCTGCCTGTTAATGGTATATGTTCTTCTACTTGGGTTGCCTTGCCTGGTGTCAGTAGGAGAGGATGTGTTTAGCCTCACAGAGACTTCATGTGGCAGGCACGGGGATACCCAGGGGATGGACCACCCTTTCAGGGGAGAAGGGGAATGGGGGATCATTTTGGGAGGGGAATATAAAGTAAATAAAAATAGATTTGGTTTTGATGGTTTTAATTATATGTAGGTGTGAATATGCACAAAAGTGCAGCTGAACACACAAGCCAGGTGTGATAGGTGCTCTGGAGCTGGAATTACAAATGGTTGAGGGTCCTGTGATGATTGTGCTAAGAACTGAATTCAGGTCCTCTAGAAGAGTAGCAGGTGCTCTCAACAACTGGGATGCATCCCTCTCCTCCTACTCCATATCACAACATCTCTGTCCCCCAGTCTATAACTGCTGAAGTACTCCCAGCCCTCTTGTAACTTTTGAGACACACAAGCCCCTGATTTATAACTGCTAAGACACACTCCCCACCATGTAACCACTGAAACACCCCCCACTTCCACATACTACTCTGCCACCCTTCCCTCAGGCTTGTAACTGCTGAGTCATCTCCCCAGCCCCAGACCAGTAATAGTTGAGTGATTAGCCAGCCCCTGACCTCTTCACTTTCTTAACACTATTTTTGAAGGGGCAGTAAAATCAGAATCTATAAATTTTTATTTTTTAATTTTTGATTAATGACTTGTGTGCATTGTGGTGGCTTGAACAAAAATGCCCTCCTCCCCCACCCATACGCTCATATTTTGACTGAATAGTCATCAGGGAGTTGAACTAATTGGAATGGATTAGGAGATATAGACTTGTTGGAGTAGGTGTGGCCATGGAGCAAGCATGTCTCTGGGGTGGGCTTCGAGGCTTCGAGGCTTCCAGGGCCCAAGCTAGGCTTAATTTCTCTCCTTTTTTTCTGCTGCCTACAGACCCAGATGTAGAACTCTCAACTTCTCCAGTACCATGTCAGCCTGCGTGCTCTTCATTATTAGGATAATGGACTAAACCTCTGAAACTGTAAGTTAGCACTAATCAAGCACTTTCTTTATAAGAGTTGCTGTAGTTGTAGTTTCTTTTCACAGCAAGTGAACTACATCATTCCAGAGAAATCTTTGTCTTTTCCCAAATCAAAACATTATTTTATGTGCTGAAGTTTAGCTTAAATACAATTGTTAATTAGTTTCTTTTTTATTTCTTTCATTGGTTACTTTACTTGTTTACATTCCAAATGTTCCCCTTCCCAGTCTCCCCTCATGAACTCCCATCACATCCCCCTTTCCCTCCTTCTATGAAGTTGCTCTCCCACCCACCCACTCCTACCTCATTGGCCTAGGATCCCCCTACACTGGGGTATCAAGCCTCCATGGAACCAAAGGCCTCTCTCCTGTTGATGCCAGATAAGGCAATCCTCTGCTACATATGCAGCTGGAGCTATGGGTCCCTCCATGTGTGGTTGGTGGTTTAGTCCCTGGGAGCTCTGGAGGGTCTGGTTGGTTGATATTGTTCTTCCTATGGGGTTGCAAACCCCTTCAGCTCCTTCAGTCCTTTCCCTAACTCCTCTATTGGGGTCCCTATGCTCAGTCCTATGGTTGGCTGCAAGCATCCACATCTGTATTGGTCTGACTCTGGCAGGGCCTCTCATTGGACAGGTATAACAGGCTTCTGTCAGCAAGTGCTTCTTGGCATCAGCAATAGTGTCTGGGTTTGGTGTCTGTATATGGGATAGATCCCTGGGTAGGCAGTCTTTGGATGGCCTTTCCTTCAGTCTCTGCTCCACTCTTTGTCCATGCATTTCCTTTAGACAAGAACCGTTGTTTCTTAATGGGAGTGCAAGAATTAGGATTTGAATTTGAAAGCAAAATGATTTTCATCAGTTCTTAAAAGGTACAGGAAAATCAGCATTATGTTAATTCTTACAGGTCAACCAGATTTAGCATAAATAATACAAGAGGTAAGGCACAGATACACAAGTATTACTGTCACACACATTTTCCCCTTTAAAGTTCTAATAAAAATAATCCTAGGGTTAAATATTTGTTGATAAAGGTTCACCATATTTTCTTCATTTAATTTCTTAATACCATTCAGCTCTCTCCCATTCCTGCCAGCTCTGGCCATTTTATTGTGTCTGTGGTTAGGCTCCTGAAGGAATATTTACCAGAAAAATATGCTTGTCTGGTTAAAAACTATGACATATTAGACATTGTGATGGTTTTTCAGTACTGAAGGGAGCTGCATAACCAATTTCTTAAATCAAAGAATATATTCAAAATGTTTTATAGATAATTCATTTTAATATAATGTTAATCTCATATTATAGTTATACTGTTTTTTTCAACTGCATATAGTTTTAAAATGTCTACCACTGTGAAAATTGTCAGTTTTATTCCTTCAAAATGTTGATTTTTTCCCCAATTGGTTTTTATTCTCTAAGACTACATTACATTCTATATGTAAATTAAATCACACATAGTTGCAATTAAAAAAGCATGAATTCTGAGCCTGTTTCCTCACACCAAATCTTTTCTTGCTTAACCTTCCCACAACAGAATAGAGAACCTGTTTGGCATTCTGCAGATGTTAGACTCCTGCCGATAATACATCTTAGCAGGTCTGGGTGATGGTTTTGTTGCATAAAAAAACTATGCTGGGGAAGGATTTGTGATTTTTGATTCTAGAAATAGTATGATGGAAAAAAACTAATGATCTCAAGCAGAGTTCAGTGCTTTTGTGAAATCTATTGGGAAAAAGAGAGGGCCATTCTCCCCCTGCTATGAACTCATGCTTTTCTTAGACTCTGGCACACAGTACTGGTGAGAGACAGTGTGCCTGTGGCTTGTTATGTTTCATTAAACAAATGTGGGCAGATAAGTGAATCTCAAGCACCAAAGAATGTAACACTACAGTTTGTGGTCATTTTCACTCATTGGAAAGTCATACTTTCATTCCATTTCCCTTTTATCTTACAAATTAGTAAGCAATAATTTAACATGAAAGCCGCAGATATTTCTTTGGAATGATTTAAAATGTTTCCAAGCGAAAATGATTTTCTATGAATGACATATATTATTCATTCCTTAGTTTTCTGAGATTTATCTTTACCTTTCCATCCCAACATTATTTTGAACATGTCTTATAAAAGCAGTTGGAATGTTTTGATGCACTAAGAATCCAAATGCCATCATTGCTTCACTAAAATCTCTTATCTTTAGTCAGTATCTTTCCAGGGAGCCAACTCTGATGGAATTTCAGCTTCCCAAAGTCATCCTCCTGACAGGAGTTCTGTAACCCATGATAGCAAATTCCATATATGGTGGCAAAGAAGAAACCTGGGGATTGGTTAGGAAGGGAGATCCTTTAGATCTTAGTAAAGTTCAACCCAACTGGAAATCTTACAAAAGGCTGAAAACACTCTTGGCCTTTATTGCATACTTACTACAACCTTGGCATTTACTAAATACTCACTATGTTGTAGGTTCAAAGAACTTTCATAACTGCCCTTGCTTAGTTATTTATTTCCTATGAGGCAATCACTACCTATCTGTATAGGAGAGAAATGAAGGAACACATTCAAGGTTACACAACTAATGAATAGGAGGGGAGTGAAGCAAATTCTGTGTTTCTAGTTACTATGTGTACTATAAATCTGTACCTGTAGACCTGAAATCAGCTGTTTATGAAAAGACTATTTTTTTTCTTTACTGTGAAACCTCAGCTGTGTTTTTGGTTTTATGTTTCTTTTATAATTTGTAGTTAAACACACACAAACACACAAACACACACACAAACACAACACACACACACCTTTCCCTATAACCACTCTTCACCCCACCCTGAAAGAAAATCCTTGAAATGGTAATCTAGGGTTCTTACTTTGTGAATAAAATGTAATAGAAACAGAGGGGTATCAGGCTCAAGCTAGTGTGAAATTTGCTCTGGTAAAGAAATTTCCCCAAACCTTGCTGACAGTCCCTCAGGGGCTTGCTGGAGCAGAGGATGTACAAAGCACCACCTCTTTCAGACAAGCCTGATCTTTATAGCTGCTAGCATCCTGCTTTGATTGTGGCTTCATCTTGTTATAGGGACTGAGGATTAGCTTTCCGGCATGTTGTCTTCTATAACTGGAAATAGCTCTGGATAGAGATGTAGTCATTTTATTTAAAATGAAAAAAACTGTCATTGTGATCCCTCTCCATTTCCCATCCCCCAAATATTTATTCATCTCTGGTCTTTTGTCTCAGAAAGGACACACTAGTCTGTGCTCTGAATTTGACCACACCTGATTTCATGAGTAAGGATTTCAACGGAACAGAAGGGATGATTAGCAGCTGCTCTACTGCTGCCTTCTTGATAAAACTGGCAGATATCTGATGCCCCAATGCAGGTTAAAGAATGCTTGTGAGTGGCATTTCTCCCACCCACAGTTATCAGCTCTTTAACCAAGCATTTTGTTCTATTTATGGTGTGACATGCCAAATGGCAACTAAATTTTAGCTATGCTCAAACTTTTTACTGAAAACTTTAAATGTATGTCAAATCGCATAAAATGCTGTTCACAGTTTGTGATGGTTCTATCCAGTTCAGCCATTGTCTGATGGAATTCCCAAGCAGTTAAATCTTGTTGAGCAGGAATGTGTGAGCAAGAAAACTTTCTAGTTAATTCAGTTTCCCAGTTAACTATGATGTAATGTGACATTCCTTTTTGGTTCAAACTTGAAACAATCTCTCTCTCCCTCTCCCTCTCCCTCTCCCTCTCCCTCTCCCT
>NW_021604677.1:1884497-1890907 GCF_004785775.1 Grammomys surdaster
CTCTCCCTCTTTCCCTCTCCCTCTCCCTCCCTCCTTCCCTCTCTCTTTCTTTTATTATAGATTTTTCTCTCATACAATTCATCTGTGCCACAGTTCCTATCCTTCCATTCCAACCAGCTTCTTCTTCACTCTTCTCCAGATCCACTTTCCCTCTGCTTCACTTCAGAAAAGAATAGGCCCCTAAACAACAACAGCTAAACAACCAAACATGACAAAACACGACACAATAAGACAAGACAAAAGTCCTCATTATCAAGACTGGACAAGGCAACCCAACAGGAAGAAAGCTGTCCTAAGACCAGGCAAAAGAGTCAGAGATACACTTGCTCCCACTGTTAGGAGTCCCACAAAATCACCAAGCTAATGACTATAATATAGGTGCAGAG
Organism: Grammomys surdaster; assembly: GCF_004785775.1. NCBI lineage: Eukaryota > Metazoa > Chordata > Mammalia > Rodentia > Muridae > Grammomys > Grammomys surdaster. Next base: position 1,884,884 of record NW_021604677.1, read on the forward strand.
GACCTTGATCAGACCCTTGCAAGACCCATGCTTGCCACAAGGAAGTGTAATGCTGCTGGCTCTGGGTTCTCTTTTTATTTCCTTGCAGTACCTAGAGAGAACTCTGCCTGGAGGCTTGCCACTGGGCATCTTCTGAGCTTATAATTGGTTTTTTTTTTTTTGTGAGTTCAAATTTTGTTTCTTTAGGTACCATTTTATCTGGGCAACTTTGTCATCTTCTATAAGCCTCAGTTCCATCACCTAGCTCAAAGGAATAGTGTCAGGGACAAATACATAAAATCTTACTCTAGTGTCTTAGCAAATTTTTCACCCATTTGAAAGTGAATCATAATATTGTTAATATTCCTTCAGCTGTCAGTCCTTGCAGGTCCTCAATGCATACTTTGACAATGGCCTTTTTGCATGAATTACAACATGAATAAGTTTATTCTCATGCCATTTACATTTCTTTTGTAGAGACAGTTTACTTTTACTATAAGAAAAACTGTCATAGCATGTTAGCTCTGGATTAGAGTACATATAAAGTACTTGATGTCATTTAGCAAATGTGCTGTTACAGAGAGGAAAGATACTTTTGTTAGATTAGTTAGATTCACTAACTCATAAACTGGACTTTCAAATGTTTCTTTTGGATTTTAAAGAAGTCTTCACTAATCTGTACTATTACTTCAGTAACTGTACAGTAAAGTGGCTGATGATGAGTGTGTGCGTGCAGGGTAGGGTTTATTGACTAACTACCTGATTAGACTGTCTTCCTGCTTCTCCCTTTTTTCTCCTCCTTCTCTCCTTTCTTCCCAAAGATGAGGATGGCAAGGGAGAAGAACAAACGTTTATTTTCTGCTGGCTCTCAGGTTCCCTCTAGCTATCTTCTCTACCATGTAAGTTTGGTGTACAAAGGTCACCTTCTCAGGCCTCCAGAGTAAGCACTTTGACCTTCCTGCTGAATCACTTTTCCAGAAAATGTCATGAGATCATGTGTCACTTTTATGAACTTCTGGCCTAGTCAAGCTGATATAATAGGTTATTCTCTTTTAGGTTAAGATATATGCTCTCTTAAAGCAAACACTATTTTTGGTCTGTTTGGAAAATTTTATTTCTATCCTGAAAAAATTAAGGTGTATTTGAAATAATGAATCGTAGGAGAACTATCAGTTATCTCTTTATTAGCACATTGTGTTTTGATAACATATTAATGCAAGGTTATAATTCATTTCAGTAAAGTTGTTTTATGATGCATATTTGAGTCTAATTAATTAGAAGTCTGCAATTTGATTAGAGAATTTTTTCAGATGAATGTCAAGATTTTTTTTTATACCAAGTTTTATTGCTTTAAAGTGGACACTTTGATCTTACTGAATATACCATTACAGATTTTTTACAACTTTGGTTTCTCAATAAATATTTTAATATTAATTTCTTAATCATTTAATGATATAAAACATGTTTAGGTCTGTAAAGCTAACTCATTAAAGCAAACCAATCACTTTAAAAATGAAATTATCTATTGTTATTTTATTATTATCAATATGCAATTTAATTATGCTTATATTAGATGATGAGATACTATAAAATTATAGAAGTAATAACTTTTTTGGATTAAATTCACCAATGTGTGCTGTGAAAATTAAAACAACTAAATCTTGAAAGGACCAAACCACAGACTTACAGCACTGGGTCAATAGGAGCAGGAGAGAGAGAAGGAGGAATAAATTCTAAATATTCAATTCAAGTATGGTACTTTGCTATTGTGTGTAACAAAACCACAAGTAGAATTCTGTCACACCTTTATTGAACACCACAGAAGAGTGTTATATAATTCATAGCTTGTAGTTACATGGCTTAAAATTAAAGTGCCAAACTAGCTCATTCTATTTCTATAATAAAACACTTACATGTGTGGACTTACAAAGAAAGGGGTGTATTTGCTTCATACTTCTGAGAATTGAGGAGCATGGTAGTACAGACGCTCAGCCCTGGTGAGGTCTTCATGTCCAGTGGCATCAGAATGGTAGTGTTATTTGTGGAAGATTTCACATAGCAAGACAGGAAGCTAAATACCAAATGGACTAACCTTTCTCTTTAAAAACTATTTATAAATTACATTGAGTGTGTGCATGTGTGTGTGTTCGTGTGTGTGTGTGTGTGTGTGTGTGTGTGTGTGTGCTTGTATACTACAGCAGGTATGTGGAGATAACAGTGCAACTTTTGGGAGGTGTTACTCTCTTTATGCCATGTGGGTTCCTAGAACTGAATTCAAGTTATCAAGCTTTTTAGCAAGCACCTTTACCAGCATCTTACTGGCCCCAGTCTTTCTTTTCACAATTCTTTCTGTGAGGTACTGAAAACTGATTTTCTGACAATTGTCAGAATTTGTGATGGGGCACTGGATATTTGAGACCATCATTATTGCCTCTGAGAAATGTGTTTTGGTTTTAGTTGTGGGTTTTTGTTGTTGTTTGTTTTCCCAATCACCTTGGATTAGATGACACCCTTAACTTTTACCAGTCACCCTTTCCTTACTTGCAAAAGTATTTATTAGATTTCATTTTGTTTTTGTTCTACTCCTTAATTTTGTTCTATTCCTTAATGAAGGTTGAGATTGAAATGAATGATCACAAAGTATGAGAGACTGCTTGATCATGGTTCCAGTTGAGGATGCTCTTCCTTAACAGGTTTCTGACTTTGACCTTTTTCCAGAGATTGAAGAAACTTCAAGGGGAAGCCATTTTTATGAAGGCTTTACTGATGAGAATAGCCAGAACTTCTGGAGTGCTTACAGCTTTCACATATGTTGACTCATTTGATTGTTATAAAACCCCCCAAGAGGTAGATTTTTACAATTAATCATCTTTTGTGGATTCTAAAACTGAAGCAATGATAAAAATAACTACAAAGCATGGTCAAGTAATGCAGAGTTGTGTCTGAACCCAGGTAGACTGGCTTTACAGCTTAAGGAGTATTGTCTTCTCAGTTGGGAACTTTTTATAGGAACAATGGGGTGATAGTCTGTAGAGGGAAACCACTCAGAAGATGTGGAAGCTACCTCTGGCACACCACCCAGTTTAATTTTGCTTCATATCACTTTTCTCTGTCTGGGAAGAGCATCTTGATCTCATGTTCTCTCTCAGGAACAGGAATCTGTTTTCTTTCTCCTCTACTAAGTCATGCTATGACACTTGGAGTTTGCTGTTTTTCTAATTCAGTTCCGTTTACAAAGAAACAAACAAAACAAACAAAGTGGTTCAAGGAATGCAGACCTAGCTCAGCTCAAGTGCTTGGCTAGCATGTGCCAAGGCCCTGTGTTCTATCCTTAGCCTGGGATGGATAGGGCATGTCACAGAGACAAACAAGCAAGTCAAACAGTAGAATAACCAACCAAACCAAACCAAACCAAACCAAACCAAACCAAACCACAACAGTGACAGCAACAACAGAAACAACAGAGCCCCACAGAACTGGTTCCACAAAAGAAAACAAATAAGAACAAATCATCTTAAAGATGAAGTGATGGAACATATAGTTAATTTAGAATGTTATTTTATTTAACACATAAGCAACCAAAACAAATCAAAATACCCTTAGCTAGCCCAAATCAAATTACTCTAACTAAAAAGCAGATTAAAAACAGAAATATTTAAGAAGTCCTTGAAAAACAAGTAATTTTGATTTTATTTAATTCATGTATCTTGACCTCAAAGCAAGATAAATATTTAGTCAACTGATCTAGACAGTTTTTATGAAAATGTGGCTTTTATCATCATTCCCAACAAATAAGAGTGGTAATCTACCCTGTTAGTTCTGTGAGTTTGATTATTTGAATGACTGATTGTTATTTAGCCATAATCCAGGTTCTCTAAATCCTCAGGAAAATTATTCTTTCTGAAGATCACCTTTCTTTTCAAATTGGTATTTAGTGAATTCTCTTTTCACAAAAGGGGAAAGGGAGTTCAGACACAAACATCCAGTATTTGACTTCAGACCTTACTTTACTTTTCCAGCAGATGCACACTACACTTCACCCTATGCACACCCTATGCTTCACCGGCATATAGTGTGTTTTATAAATTGGAACTTAACATCACCAATGTCATTGCTATGTCTACCTTTAGGAAGTCAACTATGTGGTTGTTGGTCTCCAGCAAGTCATCTCACTGGCTTTCCCATGATGAACCAACAAGTAAGTCTGTAAACACTTAGGCCCTTAGCATCCATCTCTCAGGACAAGTGTTAGCCAATCCATTGTGAATGTTGCTTTCATTTTGAAGTTTAAGATAATTTGTGGTCTTGGAAAGATCAGGCTAATTTTGATACCACTGGAAATTTCTTACCTAACCTAGTTTTCACTGGAGAAATGGGATCTTTTTGATGATGTGGATGATCAATTTAACAGCAGCAAGATAGGAAGCCAAAAACCAGAGTTGGGCCATCCAGGGAGTAAAGCTGGAAACAACTGCATATAAGTAAGTAAATGTTAAAGAGCACTTAGAACCACCAATGGCAAAGTTTCCTTGCATGAACAACAACACAAGTTCAGGCTTCTAAACTTTAGGTACCTCTAACCTTTGCCTCTTTTATGACTCTATTTTTTTCTCATCTGACAGACCACATGACAACATGCAACCCAGAATCCCTAACCCTGATGATTTATAGGTTACAGCTGCTTCACTGTCTCAGACATGGCAGCTGCTTTTCAGATGTCTTCAAAACTAGTGGGAGAGTGTTAATGTGAACTTGAGTGGCTACAGGAGAGAAAAAAAAGCTGATGAAAAAATCATCTGAGTTCAACTCCAAAGCTTTCCATTGATCTTTGCTTTCAGGGCCAAACAAAATGTTTGGTTTATTTTATAAGTTAATTGGGTGTGTGAAAGGCTACTTGGCATTTGCTATTGACTGAACCTAACAAAAGTGATCACCAAGCTGGGTAATCAATAAGGTATCGATTACAAGCGTGTGATTGGATTAGCCATTTGATCAATGCTGTGTGCTAATATATTAACAAGAAAATTACCAAGCAACCCTTACAAGCAGAATGCTGACTCCGATTGCATTACAAACTAGTGAGATCTAATGACCCACCAAGTGCAAGGGGTTAGTTATACAAATCAACACCTGAAAGTATTTTTTTCCCTTGAAGATTTCTTTCCTGCCAATGAAAATGCTTTCTTAAGTGAGATTCAAATTTAATTACAGTTAGCAAGTAGTTTCACTGGGACACCTAATTTCCAATCAAATTTAATTCACCAGGAACTGAGCTTTGGAACCATAGATAGAGTAACCTGTATAACTTTTAGGAAACCTTAGTCAATATCAAAAAAGCAAACACAAAGAAGTCCCCGAGAGCTACTTTCTGTCTTAAAATTTTGGTTCATGGGCTCCCAGACTGGTTATCCTGGAATCCTTCTTGATGGAATCTACTGTCTCTTGGTCCTTCTTATAGACCACAAATATTTTCCCAGTTTCCATTTTAAATTAGCATATTATCTAATTACTATAGTTGAAGAATGGAAAAAACAATGAAGTGCACTCACGTGTGAGCATATAAATGTGTACATGTGTGAGCATATGTATGAGTGTGAGCTCATTTGTGTGTGTGTGCACATGAAGAATGAAGAATTGTAGCTATTAACAAAAAGTACCAGAGATAGAATGTGCAATAAAGAAAATATTTATTGCTGCTTTATTCACTGTACCAAAGAATTAGAATCAACCTCATTGTTGATTAAAATACTGTTGCTGTCTAAATAAAAGTGAAATTAAAAAGTTTGCTGCTAAGCACATCCACTTAGGACTTAGGATGTATAATATTACACAAGGTCACACAATCTAAAAAAGAAGCCACGTGTTCTCTTTCATATGTGAAATGTAGCCAATAATATATGCATTTATGTAAATAAGTATAGAAAAGTATAGGAAGAATAGGGAATGAGAAATGTTAAATATAAGGGTATGAGGAAAGACTGCATACATATACATATACATATACATATACATATACATATACATATACATATACATATACATATA
>NW_021604677.1:1890917-1917298 GCF_004785775.1 Grammomys surdaster
ATATACATATACATATACATATACATATACATATACATATACATATATATATATATATGCTTTTTTGGGAAGGTTGGTAGATAAGGGCATAAATTTAGTTTTCACAGCATTCCAGGTTGAATGCCAGCTCTAACTGTATATAAATTCACCATGCTATATTGGATTGGTAAACTTTGGTGTGTATTTGGGCCTGGGGAATTTTGGTGTGTGATATTTTTATTTATTTTCAAGACTTTTTAATACTAAAGTAAAGAAAAATAAAATATCTTCCACGTTAAAAAAGAAAACACTTCCTTAGGATGTGTTATGCATAGATGGTTCTATAAATGATCTTACAAAAGAAAAAGCCACAAAACAAGGTTTTCTCGCCTGCTTTCCCTGTGTTTGGGTGAACCATTTATTCAATTGATTGTACTCTCTCGGATTCCCTAAGTGGAAACCACTTTGCTCACTTTCTCCCTTAATCCTTTCGCTTTTAAGAAACCCTTTTTCCCCTTTGCCTCAGGGAAGCTGAACTGATTAGTCTAAATTCTCCAGCGTTATTTGTAGACTGGAAAGGTCTCCCTAGGCCCAGAAGCAGCATGTTAGTCAGAGCAGCAGTGAGGCCAGGCAAGTCGGGCTCCCGCGGTGTGGAACGATAGGCTGTGGCCTCACCAGACACAGGCAGGTTGCAGCTGACAAAACAGCTAGCAGGGCTGCCCAGGCCCGGAGAGAGGAGAGGTGAAGTTGTCAATCACCACCACAGAAGCACAGGCAAAAAATATTATATATGAAGGAGATTTGGCAGTTCCAAGATGTTATGGTGAACCAAGGTTGAGTTTGCCTGAGACTAAAGCTCTTAACACCTGAATGGCCACAGTCCGATCCTGCCTCCACCCCATCCCCAACCTCTCCTTGACATGGATTTGGTTGTTTCAGTTTTGTATTTAAGTAGCAGATTCAGAACTATCAGGAATACCTAGTGACATTTTTATAAGAACTGCTTTTCTCTTTGATTTAAAATTGATGGAATCCAATGTTCACAGTTGACAATCTGCTTACATCCATTCCTCTGTGAAAAGTGCTTTGCATGAAAAGCACTGACTGTTTCTAAATGAGTATATATCAACAAAGCCCAATATACAGAAATTAACTATTGAGAGTCAAATACTGTGGTGCCTGAAACTATGAAATCATCACATTTAGGATTGATAGATTCTCCCAGGCACTCTATCACAAGGCAGGATTTCATAGGTCAAGAATGACTGGTATCTGGCCTAAGCTCTTATGGCATATGGTGGTGCAGTGATATTGTGATCCATATAGCCAGAATAACTCATTTAGTCATCAATCACTGCATCCCTGTTAAGAAACACGGTATCAGCAGTAAAATTCTGATTAAAATTTTACATTCATCAAAAAGCTTCAAGAGGGCTGTTGAAGAATATTGAACATCTTATGACCGTAAGACAGGTGTCTATAATGCTATAAACCCCCATTGGAGTGTTGCTGATTGATTCTCCTCACAGAATTTTACTTTTTTGTACTGTGATTAATTTCACATTTTATTGATGGCACCATAAATATTTCTCAAACAAGATCCAGCTGGATGGCTGTCAAACCAGCTGGATGGCTGTTGGTGACAATGACTACTATTGGAAGGCAAGTTTTCTGCTTTTCTCTTCTATGATGACATGGGAGAAGACAAGAGAGTAAATGCTGACAGGTGAGAGAGAAAACTTCCCTGTTCCGCAATCCATTTAAGGAATTGTTACAATTTCAGTAGGGAAGGGACAGAAACTTTAAGGAACTTGTCAAAAAGAATTATGAGAGTTAATAACATCTTAGTCACCTAAGTGTGTGGATCTCCTAATCCATAATTTGTTTATTTTTTATTTCTAAATTATCTCATTTTATCTACTTCAATGTTACTTAATATTAGTTAATAGCCATTTCTATCAATTTAAAGATAGTTGTATTTTATAATACCATAGTTTCCTTTATCTTTATAGAGTTTCTTTTACCTGCATAAAAATTTATAGATCCCTCATTTGGTTGGAGTTACAAGGTATCTTCTTTTGCCCGTTTTACTCATTGAGGATTTACCTTTCCATAAAGAGGAAACGTCATTCTTGAAAGGCAACTTTGGCTGATTGCAAGAGATGGCTCAAAAGTTATCCTGTGGTTGAAGTGATGGTTAATGAAGATCAAACGCAAAGATGGACATTTGCCTGAAGCATGCATAAATGATGTGGCTTACAAGAAGATAAACGGTTGTAATAAAAGATATTTAATTAAAAGGGTAAAACAAAATATGTGATATGAAATTGGGGAATGTTAGGAATCATGTGTTTTAAACAGGATAGGTAAGTTGGGTGAGGGGAGAATGTCAGCCAAAACTAAGCACATATGAAATACCATACAGACAGAAGCCAAATACTTTATATGCTAACTATAAAATATAAGTTTTCAAAGTATGAAAAAATATTTTTGTCTTAGTGTTCTATTCCTATGAAAAAACTCCAGTGCGTGGGGGGGGGGTGTTACAGCATTATAGACACCTGTCTTACAAGATGTTCAATATTCTTTAACAGCCCTCTTGAAGATTTTTGAAGCTTTTTCATGAATGTAAAAAAACTAATTGAAATATTTTTACTGCTGATGCAGATAACTTTACATGAGTAAAGCAATTTTTTTTTTTTAAAGAAAGCATTTACTTGGGGCTTGATTACAGATTTAGAGGTTTAGTTCATTATCTTTATGGCAAGAAGCATGACAGCATGCAGGCAGACATGGTGCTAGAGAGGTAACTGAGAGTTCTACATTTGGATCCACAAGAAACAGGAGAATGAGAAACTCGACCTGATTTGGGCTTCTGAAACCCCAAAGCCTACTCCAACAAGTCCTCCAACAAGGTCTCTCTCTCCCTCCAACAACACACCTCCTAATCCATCAAATAGCACCACTCAGTACCACTCCCTAATGATAAAGCATTCAAATAAGCCTATGAAGTCAATTCCTATTCAAACCACTCTAGATACTAATGTGTGGGTGGGCATATCTTGCTTGGCCAATGGTTATTCTGGGACAGAGGGTTCACAGCCAGGTAAGACCACTGATGCCCCAAACTTCCAGCAGTCTGCATAGCAGCTATGAACATTACTAAAGCTATCCAGCAGGGAGGAATCCTCCAGCTCAGTTTTAGCCTCTATTTGCTGAGAATGGGAAAACTTATGGATTCTTAAAGTGCTCAGAAAAAATAATGTTTGAGTACTTAGCTCTAACCAGGATATTTAAATCACCCTCATTAAAGCCCTAGGATCATTTTGGAAGTGTGGGCGTATAGAACATAAGAGCCAGAAAATAGAAAAAAAAAAGGCTATGGAATTATGAGTTCTGGGCATGATAAAGCTGATATAATCATGACCTTACTGTAGTTATGGTTGCTTGTAATGAGCCTATATAAGACTGGGATTACCAATAGTCAGTCATGGATTGAGAAGAGGAAAAGAGGACTCCACCCTTCCCTGAAGAGATGGGATCTCAGTTATTAACTTCATGTAGCTGGGAAGAAGGATATTCTCATGAGATTGATCTGTGAGAATGTTTTTGTTTTTTTGATTACTAAAACATGTAGAAGGGCCCAATATGTAGGGAATGAGTAAAGTCCTGAGAGAATGTATGTTCAAAATGTTCTACTATGTATGCATGTATGTATGTATGTATGTATGTATGTATGTATGTATTCACTTTACATCCTGATCACAGACACATTCTCTCCTCTCCTCCCAGTCCCACACTCACATATTCCTCTTCCTATTGCCCTCTCCCCTTTTCTGAAAAGAAGGGGAAGACCCCATGGGTATTAACTCTCTCAGGCACATCAGATTACAACAGGACTAAGGGAATCTTCTCCCACTGAGGTCAGAAATGGCAGCCCACTTAGGGAAAATGGGATCTAAAGGCAAGCACAGAGTCAGAGACAGCTCCCCACTGGTAGGGGACCCACCTGAAGACTAAGCTTTACATCCTCTACAAATATGTAGGGGGCCTAGGTCCAGGCAATTCATACTCATTGGTTGGTGGTTTAGTTTCTGTGAGCCTCCATGGTCCCAGGTAAGTTGACTCTTCCTGTGGTGTCTTTGACCTCTCTGATTCCCTCAATTCTTGCCCCCATTATTCCACATGACTCCCTGAGAGCTCTGCCTAATGTTTGACTGTGGTCTCTGTATCTGTTTTCATCAGCTGTTGGATGAGGCCTCTCAGAAGACAGTTATGCTAGCATAGCATAACTAATAGTTATGTTAATAGTAATAGTAATAGTTATATAGTAATAGTTATATAGTAATAGTAATACTAATAGTAATAGTTAATAGTGTCAGATGTTGGCTCTCTTCCATGGAGTGGGTCTCAAGTTAGGCCCTTCATTGATTGGCTATTGTAATGCATTGGCCTAATGTTGTATTTTTTGATGCTAATTTGGGCTCCTAAGACCTAGAATTTGTGTGTAGCCTTTGGGATTTTGTTCTTAAGTTAATTCTGATTGATGAATAAAGATACCAACAGCCAATAGACCAAGAGAAGAGAAAAAGGTAGGGTTAAGGTTTGTCAGGCTTGGGAGGAGAGAGAAGCCACCAGGTAATAGAAGAAGAACATGTCTTTCCAACTTGGGCCCGGCACAATGGCTCCCGCAAAGAAGGGTGGCGAGAAGAAGAAGGGCCGTTCTGCCATCAACGAGGTGGTGACCCGAGAATACACCATCAACATTCACAAGCTCATCCATGGAGTGGGCTTCAAGAAGCGTGCTCCTCGGGCACTCAAAGAAATTCGAAAGTTTGCCATGAAGGAAATGGGGACTCCAGATGTGCGCATTGACACCAGGCTCAATAAAGCCGTCTGGGCCAAGGGAATAAGGAATGTTCCATATTGCATCAGAGTACGTTTGTCCAGAAAACGTAATGAAGATGAGGATTCACCAAACAAGCTCTACACCTTGGTAACTTACGTGCCTGTTACCACATTCAAAAATCTACAGACGGTCAATGTGGATGAGAACTAACCTGCTGAATGTCAAATAAAGTTGCAGTATTGCCTCCAAAAAAAAAAAAAAAGAAGAAGAAGAAGAACATGCAGGAGAGGAGACAAGTTCGTTGCCATAGGTTATGTGAGCCATAAAAAATGTAGCCCTGTGGGCTGGCCAGTTGGAGCTAAGAGCAGCCCAGATGAAACATAAAACATAGTAAGTGATAATTCAGGTTATAGTTAGGAAGGAAGATTATAACAGCATAGAGGGTAGGCAGCTACCTAGGTATTGTGCTGCCTAAGGCATCCATATCCCCAGCTGCTAAAAAGTCTCTACTAGGGTCACCACATAGACTCGGGGAGCCTCCCCTGGTCCAGATAACCAGCTAATCCTAGAGATGCCCACCCCTACCAATTTCGGTTCTCTTTCCCATCTCTCCACTTCTTCCCAGCTGCTTTACCATGCCTGATCCCCACTTCTGTCTCCCTACCAAATTCCTCTTCCAACCAGTTCCCTCGTTTCATTTACCTTCAATTTCTATTTTATATCCACTTCTGAGTGAGATTCAAGCTTCCCCCCCCCCCGGGGCCCTCATTGTTATTTAGTTTCTTTAGGTCTGTGGGTTATATTATGATTATTTTATATTCTATGGCTAATATCCACTTATAAGTGAGTACATATCATGTATGTCTTTCTGGGTCTAGTTACCTCACTTAGGATGATATTGTCTAGTTCCATCCATTTGCTGGATAAATTTCATGATGTCTTTGTTTTTAATAGCTGAATAGTATTCTATTGTGTAAATGTACCACATTTTTTTTTAAATCCCATTCTTCAGTTGAGAGACATGTAGGTTGTTTCCAGTGATGCTTGTGTCTGTAATTACTGTTCTCTTCTCTAGGTTTTACATCTCCAGGATTTTCTCAGTTTGGGCTTTCATTTCATTGCTTCTATTTCCATTGTTGGTTCTTTGAATAGTTTTATTCATTTCCTTCACCAGTTTGATTGTATTTTCCTGTTTCTTGAAGGGATTTATTTGTTTCCTTTTTAAAGGCTTCTATCAGCTTTTTATAATTCTATGTAAGATCATCTTCTTGAGCTTTGGATGTGTTAGGATATCTAAGACTTACTATAGTCAGATAACAAACTATGTTTGTGCCATATTGCGCTGGCTCTAGTTAATTTTATTCTTATGCTAGCCTTTAACCATCTCATCCCTGGTGTTGGCTGTATATTCCTAACACTAGAAGGACCTCTTGGGGAATCAGAGCTCTGGGACTCTACAGTGGAGTTTAGGGAACAGCAGGCTGCTCACCTCTGCTGTTTGTGTCCTAGGTGGACCTAAATGTTCCTGGGGCCCTGAAGACCTTTTTGGGAAGGCAGACTGAACCATGGGCTAGACAATGGAGGACAGGTGACAGCATGTATGTTACCTCTGTTGACTGTGCTCCAGATGGACCAGGCAGTCAAAGGATTTGGGGTAGGGGAGGGATCTAACCTGGATGTTCCTGGGCCCCTGAAAGACTCCTCAGGAAGGCATATAGGGCCATGGGCCAGAGAATGAAGATCAGGAGATACAATGAAGCTTACCTCTTGTTTGTCCCCCAGGTGGATCTGGCAGGGAGAGGATTGTTAGAGGAGGGGGTCTAACTTGGATGTTTCTATGGGCTCAGAAGCTTCCTCAGAAACACAGCCAGAGCCATATGTGTCAAGATGGAAGTCAGGGGACAGCAAAGAGTTCACTCTTCTGTGTCCCAGGTGGACAAGGAAGGCAGAGGATTAGGAGGATGAGGTCTCACCTAGATGTTCCTTGGGCCCTTCAGACATCCTTGGTGGATAGCAGGCAGAGCTGTGGACCAGACTCCTTGTCCAAGTTTGAATGTTGACAGTGTGTGCAGAAAATGTACAACACAGCTTTCTACCCGACACCATATTTATGGCCTGAAAATTGCTTCCCTATAGTACTACTCCTACTGAGATTGGCTAAAGCTTCTTGATTTAACTGAATTCAATAATACTACCTCTTTTTTCAGCTCTATATAATAAACACAGTTCCAGTGTGTCATGGCTTCTCTATCAAAAACTCTACTCCTACCATTCCTGGTATTCTTCAGTATGTATTTGTGTTTTTTTCATTCTCCTGTCACCCTAGTCAAGTCATTCCCTGTAAGTATGTGGTTTTGTTTAAGTTCTTGTTTTTATGTTCCAGCCTTGATTTCTTTAGCTTCCCTCAATGATGGACCATACAACTTATAAAGCAAATAAACCCTTCCCTCCTTCATATTACTTTTGGTTTGTGTTTTATTTCAACCTCAATAAAGCGCACTAGAAGAAAATCCATTGGGATGGGTAGTGTAAAAATAAACAACTTGCTGATGAAGATGTGCTAGTGGGAGTGAAAAATGCACACCTCCAATGGAGAACAGTATTGTGGGTCTTTGGAATATTAAAAACAGAATTTTTATGTAAAGCAGCATGGATGAACATTGAAGGCATTACCTTGAGTAAAATATGAGAAATTTCAGCATATTGTGCTGAGCACAAAGGACAAACTTAGGATTCTACTTGCATGCAGTGCCTAGGATAGGCAAATTCAAAGAAGTATGAAGTAGAAGATGGTTAGTAGGGATGGAGGGAGAAGAAACAAAAATGGTTTTATCTTTATAGAATTTTAGTTTTGGAAGATGGTTGTCTAGATAATAAGATAATGAGGTCAGAGGAACAGTATGAATTTACTTAATGTTAATTAATAGTATACATGAAAGTGTTAATAGATTTTGTTACATATATGTAACTACAATTTATAAAAAATATTGGTTATTGTATCTGTGACCTTTATACTATCTCCTACCTAGATTTTGAGAAGGAGAGGTAATCACCTGCCCAGATGTTTGTCCCATTATCCTCTGTTTTTCAGAAGAGGGGCTAAGCTAGAGGAGATATTCTTCATTTCCTTGATGATCCTAGCTTTCTGGAGTGAGTTTTGAACTGAAAGCTGAACAAAACCTTTAGTTATTAATATTTCCTTGACTACTTCCCTGGGTAATTTGACTGTTCACAGTTATCTACCTACTAGATGCTTCTTCCACTGAACTGAGGGCCACAGTGAAACTTTTTAACTTCTAAACATAGTGAACAATTACATGTCAGACTCTACTGTAGGACTCACATTACTCAAGACCCAGTCCCACATTGAGGATGAGTCCCTGTCACTCCCGTCCACACTAAAAATTACGACAGTGACTATCTAAACCTATTGCTGTAGAGTGATTAATGACTTAATGCCTTTTGTGGGGCAACAGATGAAACCTCAATACACCAAAAACATGGAATTCATTGTTTTTTCTATTATTCTTTTTATATTCTATTATTTTTATTTCTATTTATTCTATTAGTTTTTATTTCAATTTATTCTATTATTAATTTTTGGTTTTTTTTGAACAACCAATTAAAGTTTTATTATTGGCTAGAAAATCATTAGAGCAGTAACAGCACAGTATGCCTCTCCACTTTGCAGTACAGAAATACATTTTTCCAAGAGTCACTCTGGTGGAGTCTCCACAGTCTGTCTACTCGACTTCTTCTCTGGAAGCTTACTTTTCTTAATTATTGTATTCTTGAAGAGCCTGGGCCATGAAAAATTTGCCTAAGTTTTGGGCTGTGAACTCCTTGATGTTCTGGCAGTAAGTGTTAATCTGGCCTGCAAGGAGCAGCGAGTCCATCCTGGCAGGGGCCTGGTGGGGCTTGAAGAGTTTGGAGAGGTCCTCCTCAGGAACGGGGGCTCGCCTCGACTCTGTCGCTGCATATTCTCCTGTTGGCGACGCTGCTGATACTGATGCTTTTGCTGCTGCTGTTTACTGGTGTTCCTCATGTATGTGTTGTATTTGATTATGTCCTGGCTCATTTCATCCACCCGGTCCATCAGCAACTGGAGATTCTTCCCCAAATGATTGCTGCTGGCAAGACTGAGCAATTCATGCTTATCCGCCACCGCTGACTTCTTCTCAAGTTCCCACAACTTGCCTTTTTCATTTATTCTTTTAAAAGTCATCCTTCTTGACATAGGAATCTGTGGTTTCATTCATTTTTCATTAATGTATAATATCTCATTATATAACTGAACCAAAGTAGCAATGCTTTTATCTCCCTTCTTGAGTGTGTGTGTGTGTGTGTGTGTAGCACTCAGTAGCTGAGCTAAATCCCCAGTATGCCTTATCCTCCCTCCAATAGATTTTTGGTTTGTTTCCATTTGTTTCTCTTTTCTTCTTGAACATCAATTATCTGAGCATCCTTTTTATGTACTAAGTGACACTCTAAGTTTCTGTCTGAGAGAAAATGCTGAAATGCAATATAAGCAATTTAAATTTTCTTTTAAAAATGTCTAGAAACTGATTTCATATCCTTAACTTTAGCACCTCTAATTAAGTTTTTCAAGCTTTAATTTTTGTTTAATTTGATTTGTAAATAGCTATGCCTCCTAACAATGACTTTTCCATCCTGGTTTCTGAAAATTTCTCTCCTAAACTAGGTTTCCTACAAAAATGTTTCTGCTTTCTGATCCCAGCATTGTCAACTTAATATTCCCAGACTACTTGGGGCATTAATTAATTCCAGACACTGTGCACTATTTCCATAGTTATGTTGAAGATAATTAATTTCTAAAGAAAAGAGTAGCTCAGAAATATACAATTATATTTAATGAAATTTGCAAATATTTTAGCTAATAGTTGAAAGCATTCATATTTCAATTAGATTTTTATTAATTTAATAAATGTGTATTTATTAAGTGCCCAACCTGGATTGGATACTGTGCTAACTGCTGAGGTCATGGTAATACAGAAAGCAGGGACAATCTAAATATGGAAATAACTAAATTTAATTGGCCTCATAAAGAGAAAAAACTGTAACGTGCTGAAGGAATGTGATGAAATTTAACCAAGGTTCTAGGAATGGGGGGCAAGAACATCCCCTAAAAGAAAGAACTCTGTGATGAGCCTACAAAGTTCAGGACAATTGCGGAGATGATGGGAAGTAAGTGGTAGGTCCAGAGAAACATGTAAGAGAATGTGTGGGATGTTAGAGAAGCAGTAAGAGAGATGCTAGATCATGTAAAACTTCAAGTATCACGAAATCATTTATATTTTATTATAAGGAAACTATGATTAGAATGATAGTATTAGTATTTAAAATCTATTATTCTGGAAATTACTTACAGAATATTTTTAAAGCATTCAACTATACGATGAAGGGATGTCTGGCAAGAGTTATGCTGGAATGAGAGGGGGATGGAATCTATACTTGGATGGGAGATTAAAGAGTAAAAATAGATATATCTGAAAGAATATTAAATCAGGATTCAAGGGGATTTCATGATTAACCTTATTTAGGAATAAAATGAAGATCAGGAAAAAGTTAAAGAAACTTTCAAATTTCTGTCTTGAGAACTAATTTCTTGTCATATAATTAAACACAAAGAAAATCAAAGCAGCATTTCTGGGTTCTGTTCTAATAGTAGTATAGTAGTGGAAAAGAAATAATCAAAAAGATAAGTCAAGAAAAGCCAGCACTGTTGGTCCAGAGAGGGGAATGGCTGAGCCAGGACGATATGGAAATGAAGCTCTTAGAAGAGGCTTCCCTTTTTGGTTACTATCCTGCTCTGTCCTTGGTCCTTTCAATCTTTTTGACATTCTTGACTTTTTCAGTCTAAAGTCTTCTCAAATTACATCACATATGTGTATGAAAAATAACAATGAAATCACTGTTTTATGTTATAATGAAACACATTGCTTTGTATAATAAATATATTATAATAAAAACACCAAGAATGGAAATACTCTTCTCTCTCCTTTAGGACTTTCTTTTAGCACCCTCTTCTCAGCAAGAAGGATCACTTCTCCCACAGACAGGTCTTTCCTCTTTCTCCTGACCCATTTGCAGCCTATTTTTGCTAACATGGCTCATCACCACTTACCTGTCTTGTTGATCCATCCAGATTATAAGCATTTTGAGGCAGGAATCTGATCTACAGTCATTTCACAGTTTTAGAATTCTCTATTTCCTCCTCTGTCTGCACTGTGAGGCAGCAGTAGAATAGAAGGCCTTAGCTCTAACATGTACAGTGTACTCCAGAGGTTTGTGATGTTAGGTAAGAATGGTTGTAATTCTTCACAAAGGCATAAGTTCTGATTACAAAATTAATAAAAACATTTCCCAGGTTATTTTCATGTCAGTATTACTTCTAAATAAAATAGTAAATAATCTTCAAAGTGTCTGGATAACCAAACATGGAATGGATCCCATTTGGTGTTGAGTTTTTTGGTCAGGATTGTCAAAATCTAACAAAAGTTAATTTTTTTCCCTAGGGTTTAGACATGAGTTTCTGAAGAAAGTAAATATCTTACAATTAATATAGTATACATAATCTCTATTTTAAATAAATATCTCAGACATGTGATTCATCCAACCATAGAGGATTAATGTCTACCATCCTAATTAATAACTTTTAAAGATAAGTATGTACATACAAAAACAAAAGCATGTGTCTTATATGAAGATAGAAGGCAAAAGCTAATTTGAAGTAATGCTTTTGCTTTGGGTTAAATGCAAAATGTCCCCCACAGGCCCATGTGGGTGAATACTGTTGGGAGCACTATTTGGGGTCAGAGGGCTGTAGAAGCTCTGGGAAATGGTTTTATTATGTCCTATCTACTCCCTGCTTCCTGTTCTGCCAAGATGAGAGGAGGCGAAGAGACCCAGCTTCACATTGTTATCATCATGTAGCATTCTCCATCTTGATGGGCCATATCCCTCAGACTATGAGCCAAAAAACTCCTGCTCCTTTCCTTGAGTTGTTTCTTTTCAAGTATTTGGTCACAGAGATGAGAAAAATAACTATACACTTTTAATAAAACTCTACTCAGTAATTTCATTTATAATTCTAGGAATATTTTTGTTGTAACCCTAAGTTTAAAGTTCAATTTTTTTCTTAGACTTTCATTCTCAATATGAAAGAGAAAGTATACTTACAAATTTATGTATACATTTGTTTTCATATTAATTCATGTATACCCACAATATATTTAACGATGTTAAATTGTTGATCATCATTTGTTTATTTCATGGGCACTGAGAAAACTATTAAGTTCTTAAAAGAGAAAAATCAGAGTTCTCTAATCATGTAATATTTTGAGTGAAATATTGTTATCACATCATGTGTTACTTCTCTATTGTGATAAAATACCATGACTGAGACAACTCATAAGAGGAAAAGTTTATTTGACTTGAGGTTATTATAGAGGGATAAGAGTTTGTCATGGTAGTAAGGAGCAGGCATGGCAGCTGGAGCAGAAGCTAAGAGGTCACATCTTAGATGCAAGCAGGAAGCAGAGACCCTTTGGGAATGACAGAAGGCCTTTGAAACCTTTGAAGGCTGGCCCCAGTGATATACTTCCTCCAATGAATTCACACCTCAAACACCATTATCAATTGGGGAACAAAATGTTCAAATACACAAGATTATGAGGCATCACATTCAAACCACATCTTGTGAATAAGAAACCAAATAATTTTAGCATGGTTTTTAGTTATAAAATAGTGTCTGAAATTCTAAGCACATGTCTATTCAAAATCACTTTCTTTTTTTAAGATTTATTTATTTTAATTTTATTTATATGAATGCTTGCCTGCATATACATTTGTACTCCATGTCCATTCCTGATACCTGAAGAAGCCCTAAGAGTGCATCAGATATCTTAAAAGTGGAGATATAAATAATTCTGGACTGCCAGGCATGAGAGATGGGGCTAGGAATTGAACCTAGGATGTTTGTAAGAACATCAAGTATTCTTAATCACTGAGCCATCCCTAGAGTCACTTTCTTTAATAAACTTACAGAAATATCATGGTGCCTTCCTTTCTATGTGAGTGATGTGTGTCCTTATTGTCGTTTACTCCTATATCCCTAGTCTGGAACTATCTTTATAGAATCAACCAGAAAGTAGGGCTGACTACATTTTCAAGCTTTTGGAATTTGTCTAATCCTAGACTGAACTAGATAAATATGAACTTCTTCAATGTGACTTTGAAGATGAAAAAAACCTTATGTTAATTATTTTTTAACATGGACTTGAAATCTAAAAGGATTTTCTAGTTTGAAAATTCAGAAAGACATTTAACTTAGAGAAGAAAAATGCCAAAAATATTTTCAATGCCCATAAAATGAATATTGTTATATTACTTTCAAATAAACAATTTCTAATGTTATTCACACCAATTCTTTGTTAATAATTACAGTTTCTTGATGAGTACAAAGTTTTATGAAACCTTTTGTTTTAGAAGACAAATGATAGCTATTAAGACATTTTATAGGTGATGCTCTAAGAAACAAAATATATTTATATTTTTATTTAATGAATTCAAATTAAATAGGAAGAGCTTAGACTTTTTTCATTTTTGTAGAGTATTAAGATTCTTTTGTGACAAGAATAAACATATTTAATAAATTCGTAGGATATAAAACCATGACATCTTAGCAGTTGTGGAATTTTATACTTTAAACTCTATCCATATTATTAAATTAGTGTTTGTATTATTAAATTACTATATAATAGTATAGAATTAGAAGGAGAAATGGTTGTTTTAAACATGTGCTTGTATAAGCACATAGTGACAATAGTGCAAAATATGCCTTGAATGAGCTTTCAAGCAATCTTAAAATCTTTTCAGCAAAGTTAGAGGTGCCTGGCATTTGCTCTGTAGCACATTCTCCTTGTCATTGTGCATGTAGGCCATGGCATTCCAAATTGTCAGTAGCCAAAGACCAGCAGCATGAACTGGATACAACACAGAGAACAGAGATCCAGTGGCATTTATTGGTTTGATTATCCTTTCTGGAAGGAATATATTATCCCACCAAAAGAATTATGAGTGAAATCTAGATACTCATGACTTTTTCTAAGTAGAAAGATTATACAACTATTCATAAGTATATCTGGTAAGCATAAAAATATTAACTATCAGAAGCAAAAATATAGATGATATATGAAATGAAGAATTAACAATACATAAAATCTGCCACTACCAGAAATCATATTTTTTCTCAAATGTACCCATAAATATAATTAAGTCCATGTAATTTCAATAAGTCAGCTTAATATATATTCCGGTCAATATGAAAATTAGTGTACTTTTCCAAAAATCCATTTTTTCGTTGTCTTAGTTTTTATTTAACTTCCATTTTCCTATAAAATATATACATTTTAACATATAATGCCATCAATAAAATATCAGTTTTATCTTCACTCACTGGTATGAATACTCTATGACTCATTTAAGGACATGAATTATACAAGCCACTATTCTTCCTTTCGTATTACATAGAATTCTGGCTCGTGTTTTGTATTTGCAATCTGTATGCTGACAAAATTGGTGTTTCTCCTTTGAAGAGCTACATATTTCATGCATATGTGGCAGTTGTAGGTGCATATGTATGCTGTAGGTACAATTCACATTCATTGCAAATAATTACACAGAAAGGGGTCTAGTGAGCAAAGTGAGTTGATAAAAATAACAGTGCAAGACTCCATATTTATTCATTTGCAATGATTTCCACATCAGCTTCACTCCGTTTATAAATCTAAACATTAATTCTCTTGCTGTCAGCACTTCAGGCTCCACCTGGGATCAGTCAGGCAAGCTGTGCTTTCTGCATCCTAGAATCATCATGCAAAATAAAGATTCTGCATTTGGAATGTGGCTGACAGGTTGGTTGATGATGCACCGGGCAAAATGGAATGTACTTTCCCTTCTCAATAGTGTAAGCTCTTCTGTTCCAGAGGCTTATGCCTTTAGTAAGAACAGCAGATGTGACTTAAGGAGCAGAGACACAAAGTGCATGCTGGGGAAGAACCATGACTGCTTCTTTTTTTGTTTTTTTATTTGAAAACATCACGGCTTTATTTCAGAGGAAAAAATAAAAGACTCTCCCAACCTAGTCCCTCCACTTCCCCAAAGAAAACCTGACCAAACAACAACAACAACAACAACAACAACAACAACAATAATAATAATAAATTCTATTAAGCACTGAGAGTTTGAGTATTACATTCTTCAAGTATGTTGTACAAACTTTTTATTTTTAAGTTGGTAACTACACACACACACATGTATATAATATACATACACACACACACACACACACATATATATATGTATATATATATATATATATATATATATATATATATATACATACACATATACATACACACATGTACATATGTATGTATGTATGTATACACACACATACAACCAAACCTTAAAAGTGCAGCCAAGGGATTTTGCTTAAAAGTTAGGATTAAGGGCTACTTCACAATACTGAGCAGGATTGCACAGTCATCCTATGGGCTTGATGCTCTTTCTTCCAACCCCAGCAGTTAAGAAAGGAACGGATTCAGAAGTGAACATACTTCAGGGTTAGTGTGAGAAAGCTAGGGAGATGTCTGTGTTCTTCCACAGCAGAGAAAATTCAACCTGAATCTAAAATTTCAACCTGAAATGTGGTGGGACTTCACAGTAGAGTTAGTCTGGAGGAGGAGAGTAGCCCCGGCTGGGTGGGTGTTGGGCCTGGTCAGGTTTTTGCATCAGTTTAGTGGGTTTAGTGTTGGGATGCAAATCTGAAGCAGTCCTTTAACATCAACAATCTGCAATACATTGAAGGGCATTCTGAATTGAAGTTTGGATAACCATGACTTCTTAAACACATTTTGAATTTCAGAATTTCCTAGTCTTTCTTTTAAAAAAAAGTTTAAATTTCTTACAAATTTAATTCTTTTATTTCTGAAACAAAGGCATATGCTATAAATTTTACTTATTTTATATATTTAAGTAAAGAATGTGCTTTTACTCTGGAGATTATCTCCAAATGGCCAAATATACCCAATTAATAGTTATTTCCCTTTGACAATTTTTTCTTAAACATTCAAAGGCTATTTTTCTTCATTAATGAATAAAATAAAACTGGCCAAACTGGTTGTTTTAAACACACAGTCATTTGTTATCCATCTCTAGAGTCTACAATAGAAAAGAGTTTACTGTGTTACTATCATACTCTAGAAATGGGTAGCAAATAACAAACATGTTTAAAATAAATAGTTTGATTTGAGGCTTTTACTAATAGTAATGCATATATTTCTTTTCCATTAAATGTTTACATATCACAAATAGTATTACCTTTGAAACATGAAATATATTTTCCACTAATCAAAACTAACAATTTTAAAATACTAGGAACAAAGAAATAACTGACAATTAGTTTTCTTGCTGCTTTTTTTTTACTATAGATGGACTATGTTACACATAAATTCATCTAATGGTAGGTCTGCTGGATGTGTATAGCTATTAGAAATTAACAAATCAATAATCTGACTGCATACAAAGCAGTTGGATACTCATATCAAAATTTTAGGATCTCTCTACATGAGCTTTAGCAAATCTGGGAATGGAGATATCTTGTACAATAATTATCTTATTTGTATATTTAAAATTGACTTTGAAGACTTGAGAAATGACTCAGAGATTAAGAGCACTGGTTGCTTTTCCAAAGGTCTTGAGTTCAATTTCCAGCAACCACATGGTGGCTCATGACCATCTCTGATGAGATCTGGTGCCCTCTTCTGGCTTGTAGGGATACATGCAGGTAGAATACTGTACATATAATTGTTTTTAAATGACTTTGAATCACTCCCTTTGCTGCTTCTGCATCTCCTTGTCCCTCAAATTGAAGTTAATCTGTTTATTTAGATTAAACAATGGGTCAAATTAAGTACCAAATAAGAGTATGAGTAGCCAAGACACATTCAAAGTTACCCTACTGTACAATATGGGAAAAGAAACAGATATAAATGCCACTCTATAATATTTAATTATATTTCCTTTAATGACTTAGTTCTATACCAAACATTAAAGACATCTGATATTGCATATTATTTTAATTAGTAAATTTATTTTAAAATTGGTACTTTCCTATATTTTATTCACCCTACTACTAAGGACATTTTAATACAATTTTATTAAATCTCAAAAATATCTACCCTCCCAGGAAAGATATCGTCATTTTAAAAATGAAATTTAATATCATCTCTTTCTGTTTATTTCTGTTTGCTTTCTTGTTTGTTTGCTTTGAGGCAAGGTTTATCTATGTAGCTCAAGTTGTTGTTAAACTCATTATGTAACCCAGCATGGCCTTGAACTTCCAGCAATTCTCCCTTGATCTCTAGAATGTTTGACTTTCAGCCATGTGCTAGTGTGCCTGGTATCTGAGTACAAAATATGGGGCTGATTGCTTTTGTACTGACTGCTTGGAAAGACACTTTGCTAAACTGTTACACTGAGCTGTGTGCAAGGCTTCCAAATACAGCAAATTTAAAGACTCTAAAACAAAGACAAAGCTTCAATATAGTCTGTGAGCCATAAGACTGATTGACTATGAATAATCATGACCTGTACACATCCCTCGGTTTCCATGCCATTTGTGGTTCTTATGACAGCATTTTGAGGAGCCATATTTTTTGATCCTCTTTTCCTTTTTGAATAAAGTCAAATGAAAATGCCATTAAATAGATACAGGTAAAGTGAATGTAAAGATAATGGATTGTCACAGAGATACATTTCCATCCATGTTTATTTCCACACTATTCTCAATAGCTAACTTCTGGATTCAACCAAAGTATACATCAGAGATGGGCTGATAAAGCGAATGTGTCATATGTATACAACTAGGTTGTATCCAGCCACAAAGGAAAAAAAATTGCCATTTTCTGGAACATGGAACTGGAGATCATTTTATGAAGTAAATCCAGACAAACTAGAAAGACAAATATGATGTTTCTTTTATATGTGTAGTTTAGCTTTTTTAAATGTATAAATATGAAGGCCAAAGAGGGGCTATCTGGAAAGAGGAGGTGGTCTGGTAGTGGTGAGGAGACAAGGGAAAGTACTATGAGTAGTAGATATGAAACCTGTCATTGTGTACAATGAATGCACATGAATTTTTTAATGAAACATTTTCTCGTTTTTCCATTTCAGCTGTTTAATATCTCTCAAAAATATTTAACACATCCTTGCTAACAGTTACGTCTCATTCGATACCATTATTGAGTGCCTACTAGATGCCAGACACATTTCTTCTATCATGTCTAATTCATACAACAATCTATCATAGAAAACATCAGTAGTCCTACTTTATAGAGGAGGATATGGAGACTCAAAGAGGCTAAGAAGGTAATTTTCTCAAGTTGCATGGCAAATCTACGCCAGACCCAGAATTCAATTCTGTGTCTCATGTGGAGGCAGAAAAACTGTCCTTCTCGGCCTCTCCTTCACCCAGGTCTCAAATGCTCTCCAGGTCCTTCTCTACAACTCAAATCCCTCTCTCCAGCAGAGCAAGACTTAGAGTTGTGTAGCTGAGCCCTTGGAAGTTCATTTCTATAATAGCTCTGGGTAGCAACAAGGGAATTATGGAATTTTCCCTTTCTCTAGCCTATTGTTAACATAGTTACATTCATTTTCTTATTCCCAGAACCCAACTTTCTGTCTGGATAGTTTAGCAATCTTGTCCTTCAGGACAACTTAGTAACCTGGAAGTCTTTTGGAACTCCATCACAAGTTATGCAATGGCTGCCTTTGTGGACAGTCTAGAATTATGTGATTTGATCTCTTGGTATTGTCGTTTCCTTAAACAAATCATGGGAGATTTACAGATAAGACCACCATGAACTCCTTCCTCACCTCAGCATTTCAAAACCCAGTCATACTGAGCAATTTTCAGATCTCTGAATGTATCCTATGTTTTTCTGAAAGATATGAAATGAACACTTCCCTCTGCCTACAAGTTCTCTTTATTTTCTGGGCTTGCTTCTGTCTGGAGTCAACTTTTATATTACTTCTTCCACAAAGCTGACATGTTTATTCTAGGCATGTAGGTTTGGTTCTTATCCTTCTATGCAGGTTAATACTAACTTGGGACCATTATTATATTTAAAGAAACCAACCACCCTCAACATATACATGTATATCCCACAGCACTGTTTTAATGGATATAAATCTACTTATAAAGCAATTTCAAGGACAATAAAATCAGCAAGTAGTGTTCGGACCATACTGTTCTCAACTTCTGTATTCTTTGATACAGTAATTTCTCCCTTGACATAATATTCTAATGTACTAGCTATCTTTCATGAATCTTTTCAGGCAACATTGAAGATTTAGTTTCTGAACATATATAAGTATTGGAAAATAGGTCTTCAAGAACAGTGCAAGAGGCTTGGTGAGAGGGCTCAGTGAGTAAAGGCACTTGCTACTAAACCTGACAACTTGAGTTTGATTCTTGGTATCCACATGATTAAAAGAGAGAACCCACCCCTGAAAATTGTCCTGTGACCCATGTATGCCTTAATACATGTGTGCTCCCTATACAGGTAAACACACACACACACACACGACAGAGAGAGAGAGAGAGAGAGAGAGAGAGAGAGAGAGAGAGAGAGAGAGAGAGAGAGAACAAAACATAAGTAATGTAATTAAAAGGAGTAGAATCCTTTCTTTCACTTAAAGCCTCTAATTTTGTTAAATAATCTGATAACTCAGTTAGAATCTGACCACTGATTAAAAGTGTTTAGTATGTCAATCACTACCTTGCCTGGAAAACATGAACATGTGAGTACTTTTCACTCTTCTTGAATTTCCCTTAAGACCCCTAAGATTGTATGGATTCATGTACAGAGCAAGGAAACCTTATATTCTTGAATTAAATTAGAAGGTGTGAATTAGCCCCCACATTTTAAACATTTGAATTATTCCTTAGTCTTTAAACTAAAATAGATTTCATCTCCCAAATGCATTGACTATGCACACACATATACAACCTTTTTTATTTAATTGATTGCATGAGTCAGTCTCCTATTTTTATTTACTTATTTGGTAGTTTTGTAAAAAAAACAGTCTACTTTTGTAGAAACCTTAAAATTCCTTTTTAGATTAAGATCAACATCTGAGGCTAGAATTTAAACCCCAGAAAACGTGGTGAGTAAAGAATCTTTAATTTATGAAACTGAACAAGTTGGCTTATCCAAACATCTCTAGGGCTTTAAAGGGAGATGCCTATAATTCTCTGAATTGTATTCCTTTCACAGTGATATTTTGTAATTCCATTCTATTACCCTTGCTTAACATTAATGAGATAAAAAGATCACATTATGGCGATTGATGTTCTTCAAATTGAATGCATGTTTTCATGTACAAAGCTGTCTGCTAATTTAAAAAACATAGCATGTAACATAGAATCATGACCATGGTCATCACTCAGCTGGGACCAGATAGCATTTTTTTTATCTATTCATTGGATTTAACAAGGCATGAGATGGAAGCAGAATACAAAGTACGAGTAGATTATTCTGTACCCCTCCCTTTGGCCAATTCTTGGCAATTGAGCAAGGAAACTGAGGCTTCATGTTTCCATGGAAATAAACCTCAAGGTCAAAGGGGCATATGGAAGGTCAGACAATGACAAAGGAACATCTGAGAGGCCATCTGGATGAGTGACCTGACATAATTAGTCATTAATCCCACTCTGGGGAACAATAGAACTGGCAGAGAGTGTTTGGGCTTTGATCGTGGTCTGGGTGATCTCATGGGGAAGAGGGAAAAAAGCCCCACTTGGTAACTAAGCAGATTACCCCAGCATGCTGTTAACTAAAGACAAGGTGTCTGAGGAGGCCAGTGGGATAGCATTTTACATATTAGACTATACTTCCCTTTACTTATCACAGGCCATGTGGCTTTCGGATTAGCTTCTGGGTAGCATTTTTTACAGTTTACAATGGGAAGAGAGCAAGAGTCCCAAAATACATTGCTTAAAATTCTCAGGCAGCAGATGGAAAGATTGCTGGAGAGCCAACGGCATTAGCCAGCTTGGTTTACAGGTGTCAATATTTACTAAGCAAAGTTTGCCAGGGTGTCTTTTGGGAAAAAGCACTGAGAATAGTTAATCAGTAAAACAATAGTAATCAGTTTGTTGTCCGATTTGAGCAGAATGGTTAGAATTATAAGATGTCTCAAATGGTAAAATGAACTCATGAGCATCTGTCTTTCTCTTTGGTCCTTCTTTTTTATGTTTATTATTCTTAGCTGACTTTGATCAGCTACCCTTCGCATAGAGCAACAATCCTTCTATTTGAAGGGCTGATAATGTTTGGGGATTGGTCATGTGCATTTCTGTAAGATGTGAACATGGTAGCAGTCTTTACAAGTGTGTGTATTTCAACAACTACTGAAATCACTCCATGGTCTTTCCCAGAGATAACTGACGATACTTGGTGGGAGTAAAGAATCGTAGCCAGATGAGGGAGTGTATGTACTGGACCAAAGTCTCTTTATTAGAACGGTTTTCCAAATTATGAAATTTGAAAGTGATCTTTTGCATTTTCAGAACAGAATCTGACCAGTCATTTGGCTGTTATGACAACCTACATAATGTGTCAGTAGAAAGAACATGAAGCTGAGAATCAGTCAGTAAGACCTGTTCTAATCTTAACTCCACAAATAATGTAATGTGTAATTATTTAGGAAATGTTTCTTTAGCTGTGAGATGATGAGTTGTATGATATTAGATATTGAAAATAAGTTTTCCCTTAAAACTTGATTCTAATAGCTAGATAGTGGCTGCCTGGATATTTGCTCACAATTGAAAAAGAGAATGAGAGTGAATTGTAACGTCTGCCACTGTTGGGAAACAAAATGGCGTCATCAGTATTAAATACATATCTCTGAATTTTAAGAAATTTGAAGTGAGATTATTTACATTAAAACCTTAAAACTCTTGAAAGTTATGGAAAATTATCACTACTGCTGCTAGCAGCAGAATAACAGAGCCATGAGATTTACATTACATTAGAGTAATGCACACACAAAATAAAATATTTTTCTTGCCAATCTTTCATTATTGTTCCTTACATAGAATATGGTCCCCTAAGCCACAGAGACCACTAACAAAATTAAAATTCTGAATATAATCAGTGACATGAGCCATCTCCAGAACACAGCTACTAAATAATTCCTTTCTACTAAACAGTCAATATTGAATCTCTATCTCAAAACTAGACATTTAAAAATGTTTGAGCACAGAAGGCTAGAAATAGGTAGTTTGAGAACATGTCAATTTAGATAGTCTAGATTTCTTCCCAAACTGCTTTTACTGAAGATATAATGAAACTGCTTATGTAGGACTCTATGTTTCCTCTTGCCATCCATCTATTAAGAGTCTACTTCTCTGTTGTGATTGTTAAATTCACACCTTATGTGATCAAGCATTTTCATCGATGCAAAAAATTTCAGGTTTCTCTTCTATGATTAAAAACTCTCTCAAAGCAGCATGAAATGTAACTTGAGTGATATTTTCTAAAGATAGTGTAGGCAGTAACCTAACATCTTTTGTTATAAAATGTCTAAATGTATGAATTTTAGTGCTTCAAATGTTCTGAAAAATTTTATACTCAATTTCTCATAAAACTTCGCTTTATTTTCATAAATTATTACAACTATACTAAGTGTAATACATGAAGTCTAGGGAACCAATTTGTCAGAAGATATCATATTTAGAGAAGTGATATGTTTTGCTTCTGTGGCTTAGAGTTCCTTGAGTGCAGATGTTTGAACTCATTACCAGAGGAGTGTGTGAGCAGATAATAATGTTTCCAGTATGCTTAAGGCCCAGAGAGCCATTTCTAAATAATTAAAATGACTTTCAGTAGTAACTTGAAAATAATGGCCAGAAAAAAAACCCACAAAGAATAAAAGAAAAGTATTCAAAATTTGATTCTTCTTTTATGACATAGGGGGAAATGTACATTTTTATGATTCAATTAAGGAAGGATTGTTTTTAAAAAAGCTTTGTGTCTATAGTTCATTGTTCAAGAATCAGGCTAGCTGTTTTCAAAACTTTTTGTGTGGCAAATTAATCTTATTAGTAATTTTACAACTAAACATTTAAACAATAAAAATTCCACATAGCCAGTGCTGCTTATTTCACTCTGCTGTTTAAATTGGAAGACTTTGTAGGATCTTAGGTGTTACAGAAGCAAAGTGTGTAACCTTACAGAATTCCACATTGTTATTATTTTTTTCAACTGTGTATTTGAGTCTCTTTGTGGTGTAGAATTATCTGGCAAACTATGAACTCTCTGTTAAATTTCATGTCAAACAGAAAATACTAACGTTGGAGAGAATTAAAATGTTCACATTTGAACTATAACAGAATGCAAAGGCTACTACACGGACAGCAAAGGCTGCTCCCTCATCCACTTTAAGCCAACAGCATCCACTTAAAGTAGGCCTCAACCCTATACAAAGAAGTATGGACTATTACTGTATGTTGAGAGTGGTAGAAAGAGTCATCCACAGGGACAAACACACTAATTGGTTGTTCAGCACTAAACAGTTATCCCTGAAAACACATATATAAGTAACATTATTCATATTGAACAGGTTAATTAGGAACATATATGTATATACATACATGCATTAAGAACAATGAAAAAGAGTCATAAATCTGTAAAAGACCAAGGAGAGGTATATGAGAGAGGTTGAAGTGAGGAAAAACAGGGGGAAAGGATGTTAATTATAATCTCAAAGGGAGCAAGAGGAGAGAGGGAGGGAGGGATAGGGAAGGAGAGACAGACAGATGAGAGATAGAGAGAGACAGAGGGAGAAGGAGAGGGAGAGGGAGAGGGAGAGAGATATATGCTAGTTTGTGGAAAGTAAGATCCATTTTGACCAGCTTTACTCTCATTTTTAAGTTTTGACAATTTTATTAATGTGTATGACATACTATCAGCTGATGATATTTCCCACTAGTTACCTTCTTCTTATAGTTCCTTTAGACCCTTTTTCTCTTCCCAACTAAGCCCATCCTACTCATGTCTTTTTTTTTCTTTCTTTTCTTCAGGCCTTGTTCAGGTAGCCATAGCATCTGTGCACTTGTGATTACATCAGTCATGTCCCATCTAGAAGAAAACATATTATGAGGACTCCAGCTTTTAAAATATTGTTCACCTCCTTTCCTGTGATATTGGAGGGGGTGATCTAGATGTCCTACTTAGGGCTAACAGTCAACTTAATTCTCAGCATTTTAGTGTTTTGACCTATTATGTACCTATGATATTAACTCTTACCCACTGAAAAAAAGAAGATTCTCTTGTCAAGATGAGTGTAGTGCTAGCAGCCTTTGTCCTGTTTTGGTACTGTTTGTTTTTAATACTCTACAGAACTTCACATTATTGCTTATGCCCAAAGTTGGCAGTTTCTCTTCCCTCCCTCAGTAATCATGAAATTTCAAGGAAAGAGTGATAACTACATCACTGGACAATGTCATTCCCCTCATACCTTTACAAGTTTATGGATTCTGAACACAGTTTGAGAAGATTGTGTAGATTTTTAATGTGATGAGGTGAAGCTTGTTTCCTTAAGCATTTGACATAATTTTTATCAAGTATCTCCACATTAACAATTAATTTTGTTCTGCCATAGGCATATTGTGTTTGTAAGGCAAAGTGAGATACAAATTTACACTCAGAACTTTTTCTCCTTCCCTAGCATGGCACAAGTTTTCTCTCAGTTAAAAAAAAAAAAAAAAAACTCCTCACAAGTCCATAACATTTATTTCTTCAACTCTGTGGGCATCTTGAAAATATTTTCTACTGTTCCATTTGGCTGTGCTAATCTGCACTATTAATTCATGATAGCTTCTTAGTATATTGTCCATCAATCCCAAATTTCTCTCTCTAGTTTTCAGAGGCACAATCCCAGATTCCTTAAAGTGGCATTATTTCTTCCTATCATTAAGGTCCAGAATACTTTGCACATGTAACTATTTTATCATAAGTACCACAATTACTTTTAAATTTTTATTTAATTTATGTCTTTATATGTATGCACATGTGTGTGGATGTACTTGGAAACCTGAAGAGAGCATCGAATTATCTGGGACTGGATGTAAGTGCTAGGAACTGAACTCTAGTCCTGTGAAATTGTAGAAAGTATTCTTAACCACTGATCCATCTCTCCAGCTCCACAATTTTTTAAATATAAAATTTTATGAATATTGTTTTCTTCATTATCTCATATAAGTTGTTACACACTATTATGAAAATAATGAATAGTTTAATGGAGATTATTCATTTTTTCAGTTTTGTGTAAACTTAAATCTCCAAGGAAAGTTATTAACATAATTTATAGTTTTCAAAAAATTAATAGCATATATGCGCTATAAAGAACAATGGATTTAAGGTGACTTTTTTATGTATACTATGTGTTTTGAACATATTGAACAAAGCTTTACATTAGTGTTTTCTAATATTAACTCACTGCAATCTTCTTATCCTGTAAATTTTGCCCAAATGTTCTTTAAACATCAAAATCTGACCTAAATATGATGCATGTATGCAGATAGGCATCCAATGTGATTTCTGTCCTTGGTCTGTTTATATGGTAGATTATATTTATTGATTATGTATGTTGAATCATCTTTGAAATGAGGTCTATTTGATCATGATGGACAATCTTTGTGACATGTGCTTGAATTCAAAACAAAACAAAGCAATTGTTCTGACTAGGTTACGATGAGAGCTCAAAGTAATCATTTACTTGGTGATACTTATGCTCTTAAGAAGGTATCTATTCGTTGATATCTATGTTCTTAAGGGATCTTTGTGTATAATTTTCTTTCTGAAATTTTGAAAATTTCTTTTTCTTGGAGTGGTTTTGTATGAGGATAATATTGACTATGTAAAAATAATGTTGAAATGTTTTGTTAGTTTCTATCTGGCCCTGTGCTTTGATAAGCTTGGAGATTTAAAATTGATGCTTCTATTTCATGATTTGTTATGAGTCTATTTGGTTTAGTTATTCTACTTTGATATAATTTATGCAGATAATATAATCTAGAAATTAATACTTTCTGGTTTTATGGAATGTAAAATTTAAAGTATTTATTAATTTATAAAATACAATTAAATTAATTTATTAATTCTCATGATTCTCTTGATTTTCTTAGCATCTTTTGTGTTTCTTTTCATCTCTGATTTTATTCAATTGTATAATCTTTCTCTTCCCTAATGATTTAATGAGTTAATTTCATTAAATTTTGTCTATCTTGTTAATCTTTTCAACTCTTGACTTTTTTGATTCTTTGTATTGCTGATTTTTATTGTTGTATTTTATTAATTTCACTCTTCCCTCCCTCCCTCCCCCCCTCCCTCCCTCCCCCCCTCCCCCCGGGCGCAACCCGCCAAACGAGCAAAATAAGAAGGGTGGGTGTGATTTTATTTTT